>NC_069141.1:58277948-58528910 GCF_943734755.1 Anopheles moucheti
ATAACAACACTAGATTCCTAAGGCTCATCAAACAGAATATAGCGGCTTGGCCCGATTCTCCACATTGCAAGGAACAACGCGTACTCACGCGTCTTCGTATAGGCCACACAAACCTTACCCACGTACACCGGATCACCAAGTCATCGCCACCACTTTGTCAATATTGCGGAGTATTTATCACCGTACAACATCTTCTAAAAGACTGTCTTGGCTACTCAGATATCCGCTCCTCCTGCAAACTCAGCTACAACATTGACACCATATTATCACCAGACAATGATAAAAAACTCATTAAGTTCCTGAAAATCACCAATCTGTTCCACCAAATCTAACCAAAATCCACTGAAAAGAGACGAAAGAATCCCTCAGGGACCAAAGTCTCTATAAGCCATATAACAACAACAACCAGAAAGAGGACGGTTTTTCTGTACTCTGTTGACCCTTGAAACACCCCAAAATATCCTAATCTACCTTCGTCATGCTTCTTCTTGCTGGTTTAAGATGGCAAAAGGACCTGCTGTACATGGTTCAAATTTCGGGAGTAAAGTTTTACACCGCGGTAGAAAGTGATATTTTTCTACCTCACTCTGGAACTTCATCTCGCTGTTAGACAGTTTTGGGTTGAAAGGCCACCGTGAGGTGAAAGGTTCTCGTTGCAAAGGCATCCCATTACGGATTTTAAAAATAAAAAGGATGCAGGATGAGTTTTTGTTTAACGGTTCTTTAACGTTGGTTGGGAACAAACAAACACAAACGAACGTGTGTAACAGTGCCGCGTAATAAACAAATATCGTTATGGAAAAAAACGCAACACAAAATAAAACATCAATTTTAAGCAGAAAAACTGAATCCGTCTTACTGGCCTAGTAGTGTGCTATCATCTGCTGCAATTGTACTATCATCTGCTACAATTGTGCTATCATCTTCTGCAATTGTACTATCATCTGCTACAATTGTGCTATCATCTGCTGCAATTGTACTGTCATCTGCTGCAATTGTACTATCATCTGCTGCAGCGCATGATCTATTAAAAATGCAGGTAAAAATGGTAAATTTTGTCAGCAGATGAAAAATAAAATGACGGTTAGGTGTTAGGTATGTTTCACTTTTATAATGGTCATCGTCATATCGTCATGATACTGTCATGTCTCTGAAAACTCTTTTGGAGAGTCTGGCCCGCTACAGCTTCAGAATTGTTTCTACTATCTGACCATTTATTCGTGAAAGGTGCGTGTCACTCAATAAACCTCAATAAACCATATAATATGATCGTCACGGTCTTTTGCAACATGTCTTGCAACCTTTGAGCATCAGCTGAATGCGAACTCATTAAATTCTTACTTTTCAGAATTTCTCTTGAGAAGTGGAAAAAACAGAAGATTTCCCCGTGATTTTTACAACAACAAAAAAACAAACATTTTATGTTTCTTCTTAGTTTAAGATAAAATACCTAAGTATTATAAATAATTTGCGTCACGATACAAATGATATAATCCGCTTCAATTCGATCGCGATCGCGATCGCTAACGTATTGTTGACGTATTTCGTTCCATTCCTTTTCCTGTACCTTATTACCCCGATGTTGTTTTCCCCATTCTGGTCTGGAAAGATCATTTTCTTGCTCATTACGGTGAGACGATGTGAAAATGAAATAAGAAAAAAAGCACCATGACATCCACCCATTTTTGGCATGCTTTGGTTGACTGCACGTGGATGAAACAACTGAGAGATGGAATTTTTAGTCTGTTTGCGAAAAGAAATCAGAATTCACAATCACACACACACACACATATTCCTTCCCCCAAACTGCTCCCCGACAGACGTCCAACTAAAAAAAAGCAACCTAAAAGAAGAGACTAGACAATTATTAATAGTGCAACATCATGTTATGGTGGGGGGGTTGTGGGGCTTAAAGGAAAGCATTATAACTACACATTAAGAATCCTGGAGAAGCAACATTAAAATGAGGGTGATTGCAACCGAGCGCCTGGAACCACACACACACGAACGCTCTTCAGGAGAGGAATAAAAAACCACATCACCGAGGGGGCAATGTGCTCAATTTAATGCACCAAATGCCCACCACCACCGCCGCCCGTCGCTCGATCGCGCGCCCACCAGCGGGCTAAGCAATTGTGCGGCACACAGAGGACGCGAAAAACGCAACGAGGGTCACGGTAAAGTTCAGCAGCGCTAGCCTGGTAGTGAAACAGACAACGAAAAGAAGCGATCGATTAGTCGGTCGAAAAATAGACGCGCGCGCATGTTAAGCGGGGCGAACCACACCAAGTGCGAAAGCTGTGCCGCTCTCGCTGCGTACACCAGGAGGCCTTATCTATACAATGCTGGTGCATTTTTCCACTTATTTACACTGCGCGAACGCCGACTCCGTCATTGGGTCGATGCAATCGGAAAGGTAAGATAGAACTAGAAGCCATATGCACACATTTGCCAAGCGGATTGATTGCCCGGCGCATACTGTTATCGTGGTTTTGGTGTGGACAGACCCGGCCGGTCGCAGTAATAATGCAGTACCAACTAACTACCGAGCAGTTACTCTCGCGGAGCAATGTGTCGTCCAAAATGCAGGATGGACAAGCACAGACGATGGATCGGTAATGTTTAACGGCTTCCAATGACCTAGCAACCATTCATTGCTACTTGTGTGCGGTTCTATCTGGAGCAATATGTCCACGCAAAAGATCGTTACCAGAGTTTACTGCTTCTTCGTGAAATTGATCTGTACTCGATCGAGCAGTTACAGTGGAGCACCGATTATCCGTACTCGTCGGAACTCGAAGGTTACCGGATGGATATATGGAAAACCAATAAATTATTTACTATTGTTATAATTGTGATAGCCGCCTAGGTCTGTCACCGAACTCGAAAAAAAAAAATGCACAGACCAAAGTACCGTCGATACCCAAGTTAGACGGATAATGCGTTCCAGAGAACCCGTTGCCGTTTTTGCTGCATGTGATGCGATCCAGACGATGGTCATCTCGGGCCACCCCGAAATAATTTAACGTATGGGTCACATTCCTTTTTGAAGAATTTTCCTTCTCCAAAAAATAAAAGGCCACCTTATCCTTGGTGTAGTCGGCTGTTATTTTAATGGTGCGATAAAACAAAAATGTATTAAATGGTGATATATTAATGTTCAGGTATTAAAATGATTATCTTGTGAGTTGGCTTATCACTGGCACCAGTTGTCGAATGGATCACGGTCGATAGCAAACAATGCCACTAGTCGAGCAATATTTAGTCAAGTTATGATAAATCTTGGTACTTATAATGAAACACGCATAATCGCATGTTCTACATGTCTGTTGGCAGAAATCATTCGGGAAGCAACAAAGCAAACATTTGTTTGCTGATTGACCACGTAAACGTTGTGCAAGGCCTTTTATATATAGAAAAGTGCTGAATTTTTGCAAAAATATAAAAAAAACAATTATTTTTATTGAAAATGTTAAAAACTAGTCACGTGTTGTGCGAGAGACAAAGAGATGCAACTAAGCCGGATGTAATTGTAATGAGAGAGAATGTAATTTGCGGAGAATTACTCTCCCACACGCTCTGCGATGCTTGAGTCGAAGAGAGAAAGAGACGCAACTAATCAAAAATCGAAACAGCAGTACATATTACAGAGGGAGAAAAAATGGAGAGAGCGTCGTTTGTAGAGATTTGTAGAGTAGACCAACAGTACGGCCCACGGTAGGTGGTGAACTCGCACAAAACCGATAGAAATAATGCACCTACTGCGATGAGTGCCACCTAGACGTGTGCAGGTTATTTCGCAAGCACAAAGGAAATGTTTTTCTATTGCTTTTTTTCTAATGTTACGGTGACAACGACTCATCATGACAGCATTGCTACTTTTACTGACTCAAGTAGTCAAACATCGTAGTCGCGAAAGTGCTTTCGACGGCGAGTGTGTATGTCCTCCATAGGTTCCAAAACACATTTTACAGCTGGTAATGTTCACAGCTCACAGAAAAATCCACTTATTCGAATTCGCTTTTCTAAATCATAATTACTGCATTCTCGCTGGAAAGCTGAAAACTTCTATTAAATTCCTGCGGTACTTTCAGATAGCCTAGAGCCAGAATTCCAGAAAGAGAGCGTAAAAAATCATTTCCACGTGCAGCTAAGCTAACAGCGAAAGTTCGACAGGCGAAGAGAAACAATAGCCCATTAGGCAAAGGATCTGTATGATCTGTGATCCAACTGCAAACAAAGGGAGCATGGAGAATCAAGATCGCCATATAAGGGCACAAACGTGAAATTAATAGAACATCAATGAAATACTCTCTGCCTCGCTTGATCGTCGACTTCAAACTCACCGTTTCTACACGTAAAGAGATTATGCAAGATCATTGCAACAAAATCAATTGAAACAAAGAAAAGTCACACCATAGAATGCACTTTGCATACATACATTTTCATTGTTTCATTAGGAAAAGTGTTTTTTTTTTTGCTAGTACGAAAAGGGAGTACATATTATGAAGAAAAAATAGAAAGGGATGCCATGAGATGGAAAATCCCTATCACAAAAACCATATAAGGGGACAAAGCAGTTATTATAGAATTTTACAGCGTTTAGAACGTTACGGGGGCCTCTTTCATCTGTTACATAACATCAAATGAAACAAATTGTTCAAAAGGAAAGACATCAATTCAAATATGTTCGTCATCGGATGCACTTCCTACCGTACGACGATCGACAATAAGCCAATAATGTTTATTATATTAAAGTGTTGATTAAATGACATACAGAGGGGTAGAGTAATGATGACTACACGTACACGTTTTAAAAGAAGTATCCTGTGAGCAACGCACCGTCGTGGTGCACACACCCCTCGATCGTAACAATAAACTTGGATACGAATAATGAAAAACGGACTAAACATTATTCGCTTTGCACCAACAAGGCCTTCCGTCCGGAGGATAAGCGAGCAAAAAAACGATTCAAATGTTCTATTGATATAATTTATCAACGCAAGGCAACACGAATGTTATCAGTCTACCTTTCTTCACTAGTGCTATGCATGTTAACAACAAAATAGAAAATCTCCTACACTCACCGTAAGATCGAACTGTTCGAGAGTTGTCTCGATCGCTTCCCACGATGACTGCTCCGTGTTGGCATCGATGTTAAGCGTACGGCAAATTTCCCTAAGCTTTTCCCGAAGCATTTCCCGCATACCACTCATCGGTGGATTCGGAACCGTTTCCTCGTTTGCCGACATGATGCACAGGTGTGTAATTGCACGTTGATGATGATGATTCGTTTCAAAGTTGTGGAACTTATTCTGCGAGTTCTAATAGTCTAATATTTCTTCTCCTATATCGATAAATGAAATGTTTTTGATGGGTTTGCGAATCAAATGGAAAACGATGTACCGTCGTCCCACGAAATTATGCAGTTCGCGTGTTAATTTTCCGCTGCAATTGTCGCCTACTTGAGCTCGCACACAACAAAGCAGGTTGATCACTCACTGCTACCGAATGACAGCAGCATCCCTCCTAACGCGGCTAGGGAGCAAGCCTAACAACAAACACACTCGAGGGTATTGGTTTTTGCTGCAGCAAACCTCGCACAGTTTAGTAATGTTTAAATGAATTTTCCTGCTGTCTCGTAACTTGCAGCACACTGAAAAGGCACCTTTTGGCTACGGTTGGCGTGATCGTCCCTTCACAGTTGGGGTAAAACACAGTGTGCCGTGCAGTTAGTCCATCGGTGCAGGAGCCCCCAATCTTTCCAAGGGCAAACAACCTAAAGCCGCAGCATGTAGCACAGCAATACGCAAACGATTGGACGCACCTCGGACGGCAATGGACTGCAGTTATTGTTGCACTGTTGAACGGTTGGAGCTGATCTTTCCACTGCGGCTGTTGCCATTCAAATGATTCTGCTGCTCCATCGAAGGCGCGCAAGAAAACTGTCGCCCAAAAGATTGACACCAAAGCGCACCACACACCATGGAAGCGGGAAAAAGGGTGGCCCCTACGTATCGGTACGGTAGCGCGGGCGACCGATTGATGACAGCTTGGGTGCAGGGTGCGGACGTCTATTTGCGAATTGCGCGTCTTTTCGAGGGTGTTTACGCGCCTCGCACAGCAGCGGAATAATTCACACACAGATAATTCCCACCGAAAAGTCGGCAAATGGCGTTCTCACTTAGATTGGAGCAGCGCGTACAGTACGGGGGCGAAATTAGCGAAGCCGGTACAGGGAACAACGAAATCCACCACACTACTTTTCTCCATTTTTCTTTTCACGCGAGAGCGCGAAAGCAAAAGCTTCACAAATGCTTGATCTTTTTTCTGTCTTATTTGGGCGCGCTACCAAACGCAATGACGTTTCTTCAATTGACAGCGGCCAGATACAGCCGAGAGAGACTGCGGCTACACATAGCGGAAACGCTGCGCGGTGAATTTTGACAGTTGACGATTCCCCAATTAACGAAAAGTTTAATGACTGAATGAACACCGTGAATTTGAATGGAATAAACGGTGCTCTAGTTTAGATTGGCCGAATATAATTTTTTTTCACTAGTTTGCTGTTGATTACCCGCCTTCCGAGTATTTTTACAGAATGTTCTCAGGTAGCTTCGTTGAAGAACAACAGAAGGAAGTGGTTTTGCCTGACACTGATCCAGAAGTATTTTTGGTGCTGCTGCGTCTCATTTACGGTGCGGAAGTGGACATCAACAACGAAAACTTTCGTGATGTTTACGACGGAGTGCAGCACTATCTACTCACTGATTTTATGAAACCACTCAGTGATTTTCTAATACGAAAAATCGTAGATCCAGATGCTGTTATGAAAGTTTTCAAACAAAATGATTACTACAACCTCGCACCCGTTCATGAAAGGTGCATACATATCATACAAAACAACCCTTTACGTTATTTGGAGAATCAGGAAACCTTATTGACTCTAGAAAAGAGCTGTTTGGCAAAAATCCTCGCTGCTAGGCAAATCAACTGTACGTTCGAACAGTTGCACAAGGCACTTGGAAAATGGACAGTCTTAAAAATGGGCACCCAATCAACACGACAGAGCTACGAAAGTTGTTACAAGAGAATGGAAGGCAATTCTATTTCCATAAACTACCAATACTTGGTCAGCTACGGCGAACAAACACCGACCAGGTAGCAAACCGATCTACAAAACTTTTACAATTTAAACTTGATTCCAACGAAATCTTATCGTTGTATGGTGTCGGTCTGCACGTCAAATCTCGAACAAAGGCATTCCGTATTAACTTTGTGCTTTACGAAATCAACGGTACAAATAAGGTTCATTTTCGTAGTGGTAATTCTACTTTTTTAAACACAAATATTCGTTCATTAAAAACAGTGGATGTTTCACTTTTACCTAATCGCAAATATGGTATACAAATTAACGTGTCGTCTAGAGAATGTGACCAATTGACGCTGCTCACTGAGCCATATTGTGTGCACGATAACATCAGAATCACTTTTCCTGGACAAGCTCAAGGTAAACAATATCCACCAATCGCATATTTGTGGGCTAAATATTCAAGTTGCGAAATGAAAAGACACCTGGCAAAGTCTAAATGTTGCTATTAGCTATGATATCGTTAAGTAACTTGCTGTATCTTTGGTCATTCTTAAAATTAAGTTGTTAGACCATGCCCTTGAAATCTATAAATATTGTCCATAAGTAAAATAGTATCATTGAATTTTTATTTTATTTTGTTTTAACCTTCCTTGTAATTCATTCAAAAATTATTCAACATTTCCATCCCATTTGCCATACTCTCTGTTGCTTGTTACACCAACATCTTTTTGTAATTTTTCATACCATCTCTCTGGCCAACGGGATCTTCAGAGAATTAAAGATCAGTCAAAAAAAAGAAAGAGTATTTAAAATTACCTTTCAGTTAACCTTTTCCTTTTAAATTTTCCCACCGGTGTTGTTGTTGAAGATAGGCTTCATTGGATTGCCACAAGATTGTTACAAGATGACTAATTTTTTCAATAACCGAGGGACGCTGTGTATCCAATAGTAGTTCACGTAATTTTCAATAATTTAAACATGATTTACAATCAGCTAAAAATCGCAGGAAAATTCATGCCACCAATAAAAATAACGTATTAATACAACAGCGTTATGGTACAAACAAATATGGTATACAAATTAACGTGTCGTCTAGAGAATGTGACCAATTGACGCTGCTCACTGAGCCATATTGTGTGCACGATAACATCAGAATCACTTTTCCTGGACAAGCTCAAGGTAAACAATATCCACCAATCGCATATTTGTGGGCTAAATATTCAAGTTGCGAAATGAAAAGACACCTGGCAAAGTCTAAATGTTGCTATTAGCTATGATATCGTTAAGTAACTTGCTGTATCTTTGGTCATTCTTAAAATTAAGTTGTTAGACCATGCCCTTGAAATCTATAAATATTGTCCATAAGTAAAATAGTATCATTGAATTTTTATTTTATTTTGTTTTAACCTTCCTTGTAATTCATTCAAAAATTATTCAACATTTCCATCCCATTTGCCATACTCTCTGTTGCTTGTTACACCAACATCTTTTTGTAATTTTTCATACCATCTCTCTGGCCAACGGGATCTTCAGAGAATTAAAGATCAGTCAAAAAAAAGAAAGAGTATTTAAAATTACCTTTCAGTTAACCTTTTCCTTTTAAATTTTCCCACCGGTGTTGTTGTTGAAGATAGGCTTCATTGGATTGCCACAAGATTGTTACAAGATGACTAATTTTTTCAATAACCGAGGGACGCTGTGTATCCAATAGTAGTTCACGTAATTTTCAATAATTTAAACATGATTTACAATCAGCTAAAAATCGCAGGAAAATTCATGCCACCAATAAAAATAACGTATTAATACAACAGCTGCATCATGACAACAGCGTACAGTCCCCGAGAAACGCGGTTCCTCTTATAGGCGGATTCGAATGCGCGGTTTTTAAACCCATAATAATCTTTTACCTAATATGCGTTTGTTTCGCACACTATTGTTCCAATATGCCCAATAAACTTGAATTTAACATATTGAAACTGAAGAGGTTTTCCATTTGCCATAATTGTCAATAATGTTTGTCATAATTTTACAGGGCAAATTATCACAGGTTTGTCGTTCATGACTTTCATTGTAACTTTCAGGAAATGTTACTTACCACATTCCATAAAATACAAAAGAAAACGGTGGATTCATCTTGGCAGCACGGTATCCAACCCTGTAAAGTTTACCGCTTCCATCTCACAAACACAACCGTACACGTGTACGCATACCGTTCGGAGATCTGTCAATCTTATTGTTCATTATTGTTTGTCCCTTGCAAACGTGATTTCGTACTGGCTCTTCTCAACCTGTTTGTTTTTTGTCTCTCGTCTCTCGTAGCGCGCGGACGTGCCCGTTTCGCGTGTGATTCGTCGGCTGTTTCATTTCTATGTTCTAAGCTACTTCAAATGTTGCCAATCAAGCATTGAGTGAATGTGTCGCATAACAGCGAGTGAAAAATTGTCTAAACTTATTTAATGTAAGTTTTAGTGTGTACGTGTGTGTTTTTGATAATAGCATCGCTCGCCCTAGGTGGCTCAAGTAAGCGGGAAAAAGGTTACTTCCCCACAGTGATGCAAGGGTGGTTGCGCTAATTCCAGCAACAGCTATTAAAATTCCTACCAGGTGTAACAGTGCTCCTGTTTTGATGAAGGCGAGCAGTTGGTAGATAAAACCATGTAAATGTGGTGTTTTTGAAGTTGTAGGATGGAAACAAAAATGGGCTCCATCAAGGCTGTGGTTCCTACCTCCAAAAAAAAGTGCATCCGTGTACGCATACATAGATGGTAAAAAGGCACAGGCCCCAGTTGTAGCAGAATGTGGTTGTGCACCGTAGAGGTGGCTCCGGTGGCGTGTTTTTTTTTTTGGGTTCTATTTCTTTGCAGTGCACGGTGCGCTGTGCGTGTGTTACAGGTGTGCGGAGCATACGTGTTACTCCGTTGCTAGAGGTGGAATACAATCATAGCAATCGCCGTGTTCCTTCGGGGTAATGTTTCCCAAAAGGTGAAGTAAACGGTAACCAGCAAAAATCGTCGAAAGTTTTGCCCCAAAATTGCGGTTCAAGTTCGGCCTGAAGTGAATAGCGGTTGGAATTTCTGGGGGCTCCCCATCATCTGTGTGCGCGTTTAGCTCCCGTTACCATTTGGAGCAAGAATGAAACGCGACCAGAAGTGAGTCGTCACTAGCAACCGAGCCGGAGTGAGTGAGAACGAAAAGGTGTGCTACTGGGTGACGACCCCCTTCATCCCCCGAACGCTTTTTCTCCCCTTTTTCCCTTTCCTTCCCTTTCGACCAATTTCCAGCCCAAGTGTCGTGGAATCGGAGGAATCTCGGAATCTTGTCGGAATTGAAGGTCTCAAACGAAAGTGTGCGTAGTTGTGTGTCCACGCACACCGCTGTTGTGAAAGGTGTTCGCGCGTGTGTGCGTTCTTTTTTTCGCGAGTGTTGTTTTGTTCTACCGGTGGAGTCCCCACCACCACATCAGTCATCACCCCATGCTCAACGAGTAACGCTCCGGGGTTGATGCTTCCGTTATCGAGTAAAGCGTGCGAGTGAGCCTCAGCCTTTGCCTCATCTCATCTGCTGTGCAAAGTTTCTCATCTCATCTCACACGACTAAATCCATCGATCTCTCCAGGCCGCGGGGTTTGTTTATCCGTTCATTAGCGTGTGTCTTTGCCACCCTGTTTTTTTTTACCTTCCATCACGACCGCAAACGGCCCCTGTCTTGTTCCAAGGGATCCCCCTTGCCCGGTACAATTCTTTCTCCTCGCTCAGAAACGGTAAAAACCACTTTACGCGTGCGACGTCTCGGTTGCGTACGTCATGCTCATGATTCCGCTTCACGACGAGAACGCGAAGTAACATCATCTTCGGTGGAGTTGAGTTATTGCCACTGGAAATTACTTCCCTTTCTAATTTAATGCATTTACTTTAGAAATTTTAAGCACCAGAGCACACATCATCCCGCGTACGGCTCAGTGGTTCTTTGCAGCTGTGCTGTTAACAGGTATGTAAAAACGTGCAATGTTATACCATCAGTAGTGAGTAGGTTGGACAACTCCTTTCAACAGAGCTTCACATTTAAATCTTTTTAGAATATTTAGAAGACTTGCGCATAGCTTTACAGCCCATATTTCTCTTCATTACACTACTCAGAATTCATGCTTTTTTTCCAACCACCGTTTTTGCAATTAACATGTTATAATTATGTAAATTTGTTAACATGATAATCTTTTGTTTTTCGAATACTTTTTTAATACCATCTAAATCAGGATTATCTCACTGAACCGTATTGACAATGAAATTTTTCTGTACTTGAGAATGAATAAGAAGTACTTATGAAATAAATAAGTAAAATAAGTATTTTTTTTTTATTTTCTAATGCAAACTCTATGTAAAAGGGTTGTTCGATAAGGGTTTAATTAACTAGAAATTGATCAACATTATTTACAGCACTACACCTTTATAAATTATAAGAATTAACGGAATACTTTATATAATATAATATAAAATATAAAAAGAATCCAGAGAAAACTGTTAGCTGAGATTTTTTTTAAATTGTGTGAATTGTGTGAATTATGTGAATTGCACCTTGAAGAAGACCATAGTCCCACCAGATAAAAAGATAATGTCCCAACCCTTGCAGATCAGATCGAGATGCAGAAGGTTTGATTTTTTGGATATTTCAGAATTATATAATCATATAATCATCACAAAATAATAATAATAATAATAATAATAATTTTGTCTAAGATAAGTTTCGTACACTGAACAAAACTTCACCTTTACGAAATTAGTCCTGCCTTAGAAACAATTAGCATTAAGCACTTCAACTGATGTCTCTGATATTCAATATTGACGATCAGTTGTTCCGACCGACCAAGTAGAATGCATTTTGATCGAAGGTGAGAAAAGGGTATTACGTATTGCGATTCGTTACACCGCGCTGAACACCGGAGGCGGACGGTGAGTTTAGCCCCATCGATCCACCAAAACAAATGGCGTCCGCGTGATGCTGTTTGGGGGCCGTAATTGCAATCATTATCAGTGTGGTTAGACGGGTTGGCTGTTTGTTGTTAAACGACGAGTTGCAAATCGATCCCAGCGGTCGCTCGCAATAGTAGTGATGGTGTGGCAATTGATGAATAAGCTCGCCCCGTATTGACGTGATAATACAGCGTACTTGTTTGTGAGTGCATTTAGCTCAACCAACAGCAATAATTCCGCTTGGCTATTAGCTAAACAAACTCCATATGCTCCAAATGGTTCCAATGGCAAACACACGGCTCGGTTGTGCGTGTTGGTGAGTTCGTTTATGAGGGCAAATACGTGAATATCAGTTAGCCAATAAAAAAGCAAACACAATGTGCCAGCTGCAGCGAATAGGAAAAAGAAAAACAGCATAAAAACAACACTACACTGATAAGAACTGCTTCCGCCACGTGTAGTAAAACGAAGCAACAGTCATCCCGCCAAGCAAGCGACTCAGCTGGTTATTTAGTCATGCTTTTCGGTGCGATTTAGTGTTCAACCTTCAGCGCCCACACAGCATTATAGTGAGTATTTGTTTACCATTTCACAAAAGCACCCCCAACGGGTAATGTTCTGCAGCTCTTCATTTTATTGGCGCACTGTCGACTAAAATGGAGTGCAATACAACGGCAATTTTGCGTGTATGTGGTCAACGTTATTAACCTTGGGCGCTTTGTTTGGAATTTCGATCCGGCTGCATCTGTCCGTGCTATCACGTTCAAGGTTTATCAGCATTATCGCTTGGGCAGTCAGGAAAAAGCAATCTTTTGGTAGAACAAGAGGTGGTGTAAGTGCTGTTGAGCTACTTAAATACGTACTTTTAATGTGTCATGACCTTCGCCCAAAAGTGGTTTCAAGTGGCGCTTTTGTCGATTGGCCGATTCGGTAAGCGGTGGCAAAGCCGGCAGCTAATGGAGTTGCTTTGAAGTGGGCCCATGTTATCCCATACTTTGTTAAAGATAATTTAATCAAAGTGTTTGATTGATCCTTGGGTGTTTGGGTGTTTTGTAGCTTGTAGAAACTCATAGCGAAATATTAACGACCCTTGGTCAGCTCTTCTACCGAAGGATCAAATGGAATGCCGGGTAAAGATAATTTATATCCCACAACCTTGGCCCGAACTTGCTTTTTTTAAAATAGAAAAAAAGGATCCTTTATCTCACGGCTATGGCGAATCTCCTCAAATCTATCAGCAAAAGAACTAGACAAGGAAAATGCAGTCACCAGTACACTGACGGACCCTTCATCCGGCGAAAACGATGACGACCGGGTGAAGCGTGTTGTTTGTTTTTTTTTCTTAAATCACTCGTTCCGATCCGACATCCTTGTTCTGATACACAATAAATAAAAAAAACAACAACGAAAGAACTAAAAATCCATAAATTTACCCTCGGCAAGCATATCCTTCCGCTAGCTGGATGAAGCTGGATGTGATCCAGAACTGAGACGTGCCATTCGGATCGATATCCTGCTATTTTGCTGGTACGCTTCCGCGGGGGTCGATCATCGTTGGGTTTGATTAAGTTTTACAACCCCGTTGGCCAGTTGCCCTGGGCGGTGGTTTGGTTTACGAGTGCGAGTGACCTTGTGCGGGGGATGATCATAAACACAACGAGGTTCATTGTACGGCAAAAAGGCTTCCCAAGGCCCAAGGCTTTCCCAAAAACCGTTGCCAAGAACGGGCAATTTCGTTTATTATTTATTTTGGTGTTTTCGTAGATGATGGTTCAGCTTGTAGCTTTTCTTTGTGACACCAATGCGTTAAAGATAAGCAATAATAATTTCTACTATGTAATTATCAAATCTAAACCTGTAGCAATTAGTAATGCGCCCGCGAAACTCACAACCTTCTAACCTTCACTTTTTGAAAGAAGATTTATCTATAACGAGCAAATTGCTTGCTTAACGAGTATGTTTGGGTTCTTGGAAACACCCTTTTTGGCTCTTCGTGTCAATTTTGAAATATTGAAGAAACTTTACTTGACTTTTTGACTTTTATATTGTTTAGAATTTGCTCCGAGAACCAGCCATTATTAAAGTTGTTACGTTGACAAATATTTTACAATTCCCCCAGAAAACCTTCTGAAGTTATTGATGCCAAAGGAAAAATATCACCAGTACACATAATTAATTAATTCTCACCTAACTAAAGATGTTCTGAAGGTGTTGAAAACATGGGATATTGTTGCCTCATTTATTGGCCAACGTCATCCTGGAGTTGCAGTGCCTCGACAAGCACAAGGGTGTGTGTAGGGTGTGACAAATACTATTCCTCTGCTTCCACCAATATAAAATAAAACAACGACAAAAGCAACTGACCGTCTGGAAAATAAATGAATTAAAATGATCAAAAATTGTATTAAAAGGGTTTATTTTCTTTTGTTTCGAATCAGCAATAAGCGCATTGGTGTGATTTTTTTTAAAGCATTTTCTTATCTTCTCGTTTGGATAATTCAATTTGATTATCACATTTAATACAAATTTGCACCTCAATCTTTTATATCAAATATCATCCGTAACGACTAATTTCTCTTACATTAACCTTGGATCGAAAATAGTGAAGTTGCTTGCCGAAAATTAGGGTCATTTACTTCAACCTTGCATTGTTGTCTGTAGGATGACTTCAACGGCTTTTTTAATTAAAAATAGTAATATGTCACTTTGTGGGGGGAAAAAACACTTTCTCCACCGAAGAATGCATTCCTTTCTTTCCGTGCTGTGTTGTGTTGGATTCGGTTGGACCTTTTCGCAACTGTGCTTAAGTGGATGTGTGTGACGAAAGATTGTCCTCGTTTGCCGGTGCGTCGATGTGCGTTCCATCAGTCGGTCGGTCGGCTCACAGCAGCAGAACGGCCCGGCCCGGTGCAGATATTTTTCGCACAATATTAATTTTTACCATCGTGTGTTTCACTGTAAAAAGGGGTACATTTTGTGTCAAAGGAATGCTTGCCAAATGGCAAGTCGTCGTCGTCGTCGTGTGGTTTTGCTTGTGCCGAAGTGGTCGCACTGGGACCAGACATAAATTCGGTGCGTGCGTGTGATAGTTTGCAGCTAACAAGTTGTCTCTTATTTCGTTGCCTTGCTGTGGGATCTTTTTTTTTTTCTGTGTCCATTTGGCCAGTGACCCTACGGTGGCCTCGCATCTCGTTAGCGCCGCTGTTCATCGTTCAACAGATGATAGATGGGCGTAGGGGAATTCTAGAGCACGTATACTTTTCGGTAATCGGTCTCGGTTGGGCAGGTTTCGTATTCGCCTACCTTCTACCAGTCGCAATAATACGAAAACACCGAGCTGAATTTCAATTTTTTGTTAGTATAACGACTTTAGTCCACAATTTATAAGCGTTTCTGTGTGCGTGCTATGGTGCCCTAAAACGTGCTAGACACCCCGTGCGATGACGATCTGAAAAAGCACAATCGAAACGATTTTACTGGAGGCTCCAAAGATTGAACAGCTGTTTGTGCTGGAAAATTGTACGAGGTGAGTCGAATCAGTTGGCTGTGAAAAGCCATCCATTTATCAGAGCCTCTTTAGCTCAGTTGGCAGAGCGCTGGTCTTGTAAACCAGCGGTCGTGAGTTCGATTCTCACAGGAGGCAGAGAAGTGTGTTTGAACAACATATTTTTATTTATAAGAATTTTTCGTTTTTACAAATTAAGGATTGTACAATAATGAGAATGTGTATGTGTGTGTGTAGTTGTGTTTTAGTGATGCTAAAAGAGCAATTATATACACAACAGTTTTGTAAAATATGCATTGTATTTCAAGAATAAAGATGCATATTATCTACGATCATTAGATGTAGAGAACGGCACGGTAATTATTAATGTGTTCACGTTAGACCTAAAATTCATGCTTGCTGTTAATCAAATGTAGAGTTCTATTCAAATCAAAGGGCATGGTTTATGTACAAATTTATTATTAATTACCATTTCCATTGCTATTCGTAAATTAACTTACAAATACACCTTTTCCAATTTCGAACTCCATTTGTTTGTCTCATTAACTGATGGTAATACTGTAAGAAGACAGCTGCCGTTTTGTGCAATTTGTTTGCCTTTATTCAACCTACCATGGGAAGTAATTAAAATGCATAATTAAACTGCAGCAGCAGTAGACATCTGCTGTTTTTTTTTAGACTTATTCTAGCACTGTTCCTGCAGTTTATGAATAATTTAAACGTTTTTGGAATTACGGTACTACTCTTCTTGAGGTTCAACTTTGCAAGTCGGTTTGTACTCTCCGCGAGGTGTCGTAGCTATTTTCTTACTTTATTCAAGTTGATGCAACTTACATTGGTTAGACAATTTCTTTGTATAACGGTTTGCCTTTTAAGGCAGCTGCTCGTTCTCACCATCACGGCACCAGGAATGTATTTCTTGCGAATTAACGCCAACGCTAGATAATTATCATTTTGTATGTCAATGCCTTTAGGGTTTAACCAACTTTAGGCGCATAAATCGAAGCCAAAATATTGTTTAAAAGACTTTTCTCTGTTCCAAACACCGATCATATTGATTAGCGATACGATGTGACGGTACTCGATCATAGAAGAAATTGGCTTAATAGCTTAAGGCTTAATGATTCCAGAATTCCGCCTATATTGTATCAGTTTCAAACTGGACGATGTAGGAGTTGACAAGTTTGAAAAAGCACCACCAGGAATTTTGTAGTCTTAATTTTGAAAGGACATATATTTGTTCGTGCATCTTAAGAACTGATACAGGCGTTCAATAAGTTGAAATATACATTTTCGACATCAAATAGTACATCGACATAAATCGACATAAATTCAAGTACATACAGAATCATAGAGTAAGATTCATACAGTAGATATTGTGCATGGTCGCTTTTATTTCCGGGAGATCCAGACAAAGAGGTTAGGTCGATCGTAAAGTTTCCTATTTTGATCGATGGTCAAGAGTTCCGTTTTTCAGGACTAGTAACTGTCTGTGCTGCAGCAGCTACGTAATGTAGAAAATAACGAAGTATAATCTAATGCATTGAAACGCTTTCTTGAATCACTTATAAATATCCCTCTGTTCAAATACAACGTAAAATTCAATCCGGTGTATTATCACACTGAGGTTTTGGAGAAGGTTGTTGCCTAAAGTCTTCGTGCATCTATGCAGATGAGTATTATATGTTCCAACAGAATGACCCACACTGCAAACCTGGTTTCGGACTGACTTCAAATAACAGCTTGGATAAAACTTTGTGGACGCCCTGGTCTCAGGATTTGGATCCTACTGCCTTTGAACAACTGGTTCAAAGTCACAAAAGCTTCATCCATTTAGACACACTTAATCTTAAACTGTATTAAAACTCATTTAGGGTATGTTGTCCGAAGTTTTTGGGATTTTCCTCTATTAACGGGCGGGTCGGTGGTGTATTGGTAGCGGCGCCGTTCATGACACGATAGGATCGATCCAAAATCCCATCCGGACCAATCCCTCCGTACGCAGGACTGACTATACGGCTACGTGTAAATGAAATCAAAGAAAGCCAGAAATGGCAGGCCTTAGACCTCCGGAGTTTGTTGTGCTGATAAAGCAGAAGATTAACTGGCCGTTTTTGTTGAACAGTGTGCGGACCCCTGATTTGCAACGCTGATACTGATGCCTTTTGCTATTTTGCACTACATTTGTCTGAACCTTTTGCTTTGAATGCTCAGGAAGCTTGTTTTGTGTAAATATAATACATCTTTCTGTTTCACTTGCACATCGAACAGAGGTAAATATTGTAATACTGACATGTAAAACGTCCTCCCCAACACATGGTTGGAAAAGAATGGGTGGAAATAATAGCAAATACAGCCGGTAGATGTTCTTCCATATTGTTCTCATTTTTCCGTCTTCAAACGTACCTAGCAGCAAGTTGATTTTTCTGCTTGAAAAACGACCCAGCCGCACTGCTAACCCGTAGTATGTTCACATGAAAAGATATGTTTCGCCAATGTTTCCTTTGCTTGTAACCCACCGACGTGTGGTTCAAAGTCGAAAGTTCCTGGCAAACGGTTGGCAAACATCTGCAGCACACCGTCGACAGGTTTGTGGGACGAAGCATTGCGTTCACGTGGTCGCGGTTGTTTGTTTATGCTTTGTTTCGATTCACCAAGCAAATGAAACTGTAGTAGCTCGGAGCATGTTCAGGGGTTGAGCCAGATCCGGACGCTCGATAGAATTTCGGTGGCGCAAACGAAAAGCAATCCACCCGGCTTCGGCTTCGAGCATCATTCGTCCGGGTCGGGTTACGGTGTTCGAAATCGAAATTAACACGACAGCAACAAAAAAAAAATCCCAAACGATTGCCTGATTGGGCAAAATGAGTGGCAAAAATGAAATGAACTTTTTCGCTCATAAATTGCCGCTCCTCAGGGTACTCAGGATACCCGATCGGAACACCTTTTTTCAAAACAGGCAAAACTGGCCGAGTGGTGCGGGAAATTCTTGCGGGAATCGCCCCCGTTTTTCAAAATTCAATTTACTTCCCATGCGTTTGTGTTTTATTTTTTGGTGTTCGATCTGGAACCTGGAGAATCTAACGCCGATGTCTATTTCAGCTGCGTATGCGTAAGGGAGGGATCGGTTTATTTGTTTATTTGCTCGCCGATAAGCAGCGACTCGAGTGGTACTATTTCTTGAAGCGCCAATTGGCTTGAGAGGCTTGGTTGTAAGACGAGAAGCGATACGATAAGAACTTATTAGCCACGAAATAGGCAAAATAGAAAAAAAAACTGTTGGAAAATGGAGCGTAAGGCGTTTTGTGTGAACTCATGCTGTGCTATTTAGCAGACATCAGGCAACACAACGGCCTTTAAAGTCTTTGCCATTTTAAGTTGATGGTAGAATGCTAGAAACCTCACAAGGTTAAGTTTATTCGTCAGTCAATTATTTACCTTCGGTTTAGGCTTTGGGGAATGTTCAAAAGATGTTTTATAACTGTCTCGACCGGTGTCACTCCCGTGTCGTAATTATCCTTCGTATTTATAGCACTTTTTCCTATAACATTCCGGCCATACCAGACCAATTGTGTCTCTTCATCTTCTCCAAGTTCGTTTTAATATCTTTCGGGAAGCTTTTAATTGCATCTTAGTGAAAGTTTGTTTTTTAATCAGAAAGTACGTCTACAGATGTTTGAGAAAGGAATTAAAAACTCAGAAATGCTTTTGCAATTGAAGATGATGTTTCACCTCCATGTTCCGTCTATGTTGGATTTAAAAGGACGTCGCTATTGTTAAGATAGTAAAATAATTATTTAATGAAATCATAAGTTTTTCGGGTGGTTAATTGTTTTAGTTATGTACAGAACTGATTCACACATGAACTGACGTAAGAGAGCTCGTAAAAACATCAGAAAGGTCCACCGAAAGGACCGAATCTCATGCTGATATAGTTTCCTCCCAAGTTTTTTCCAAGAATTGATTTTCATATTAATATTTTTTTTCCATACTTCAAATTTCAACAAGCTCTACTTTTTAATTTTACCAAAAAATTAGAATTGTACTGCAACATAACAGGTGGGCTGATAATTGTTTGGCCTATGACAGTAAAACATTTTTTTTTTGTATTCAACATACATCCCTTCAAGGGCGATACACCAATTATAGCGGTCTTTCATTTTTTCGATACCATTTTTGTAGTAGTATTTGTCCTTTGCCTCAAAAAAGGCCTTTGGTTCGGCGAACACATCTTTATCCGACGAAAATTTCTTCTCAGAGGACATCCTTTTGAGATCAGAGACATGGGATTAGTCACTGAGAGCCAGATCTACGAAATACGGTGGGTGGCGAAGCATTTCGTGGCCTAATTCATGAATTTTTGCCATTGTTTTCACTGATTTGCAGCACGGTGCGTTGTTTTGATGAAACAAATTTCTTTTTCCTTCAAATGTGGCCGTTTTTTGGCGATTTCGGCCTTCAAACGCTCCAATAACCTGATATAGTAGTCGCTGTTAATGGTCATTACTCTTTCGAGATAGTCGATGAAGATAATTTCTTGCGAATCCCAAAAAATTGACGCCATAACCTTGCCAGCTGATTGTTATGTTTTCCCCCGCTTTGGAGCAGGTTCATCGCTTCCTGGAAGCAAATATGGAGAAATCTACACAATAGTAATATGACAAGCAACCAGAAGAACTTTTACTTCTATTTAATTCACGGAAAGGTACACAACAACGAAACACTCAAACGAATGAACATTAGAAACTCTGAACTACAGAACACAAATACGCAACTTGTCCCATGATGAAACAAAAATGGGAAATTTTTCTAAAATTAACCAATCAATCCATTTGTACAAAAACTCAAAGCTGGGAAGAACTAGTTTTCCCTGATTAGCCACCAAGAAAAGAGCGATTTTCAAACAATTTATCAATTACATAAATGCAGTTAATCAAAATCCCGATGCAGACATAAGTGAGGAATTATTAAGTATAGAATTTTAGGCTAAGATATTTTATATTGAAATACAGTTTTTTGAATACAGTGCATTCTGAAGCGAGAAGTTACGACAGTTAAATATCTGTTTAGTTGCTCTTTTAGCATTACTATCTTTTATCATTCAGAATCGTTGCCACTTGAACCGGCAAAATAAAAGCTTCCGCCACAGGATGATCCTTTCCGTCCATAATGCTCCATCACCTCACTTTCCCAATTGGCAATTGGAAAAAAAACACGCGTGGCCAACAAGTACGGGCACAAATCGTTATAAATTTGTAATTGGACGACAGCAAAAAAGGGCCAAAGGGACTGAAATAAGTCCATCGCAAGCCCAAGCCCAGTCAATGGCCATGTTCGCATGCCGCCAGACAACCGATGACAACTAAAATGATTTCGCGCGGAACTTTTGCGGAAAGTTTTGCAAAACAAACAAAGTTTGGCCGTCGGGTGGGGCTGCGGGAAATAATTAATGGTGACTGCGCTTCCGGTGGGATTAAAACATGTTGTAAAATGCTCAACCCCGGTGTCACCTTCGCTCGGTGGTAAATTAATCATACTACCGTCCAAGCACAATAATGGGGCGGGCACTCTGGGTCCAAAGAATGTGGTTGATAAATTTATTATAACCGATGAAAGCATGAAAAATCTGCTGTCGCTAGCTGTTGCTTATTGGGCCCTATCTTATGTGCCTATCTACCGCCATTTGCCGTATCTTCTGGGTGGGTAACGAACGGATTGCCCGATTACCGTGCGCGGTTCATAAATTCCAGCATTGTGTTGCGTGTTTGCCGGTTGTTGACAGATAGTAAAATTATATGTCCTCTATCAGGCATGTTTTATCGGGCCGTGTTTGTGCCTTCAGGTCTTCACAACTGGGAACCATTAAAGTGGCTACGCGTAAAGCTACGCGGAAGCTGTTGAAGATTATGTTTTGTTTACGGGAGGTGCATAAATCATGCTGACGACTCACTTTTCGGTGGAGGATAAACACTTTTAACACTTGATTGTTTAGCGTACAATTAAAGAAGAACCATTTTGAAGTACACGGGGGAATGAAGATATTGCCCCGTATGTGGGTAATGTAGTTTATTCTCGTTCTAGCTAGAGGTTGGGCGGTTCAGCTCTCCGAAGCATCTTTTCTTCCCCTCAAACAAGCGAGTAAAGGAAAAGCATATTCATTATCACCATTAGAAACGACCCCGATTTTCCTTCAGATTTTGTGCAAGAAAGTTCAAACGAACAGCAGCAAAAAGGAACTTTTACGCAAACGATCTAAAACAGATTGAAGAAGTTGTTTTTGGAAGGAAGCGAGCGCGGTTCTGTGTACGGTGTTGTTGCAGATGGACCGGGAAAGATGCTTCGGAACCGATGGCTCCGATGGAAATATGTGCGGCACGTAATGGAAAATGCAAATTTGCTTTCGTCTTGCGTGTTGTTGGAATGCTAGAAAGCTTCAAAGCAAATGCCAACGGAGCCGTTGAGCCGTAGGAGCCATTCCATGTTGGGGAAATTCTTTTGCAAGCTTTTTGGTGTTTGTTTTCATTGCCGAGCAGAGCAAATGCAAAAGCAGAACTTTGTTTGTCTGACGGGGGAAAGTTAAGCACGTGCGTGCGATATTTGTTAAAGGGTCGATGGTACAGGATTTTTCAACTCATTCTGTGAAAAAGGGGCCATTATACTTATCTAATGTGTTGTGTGCATTGCCTACCTGGTAGGCGCAGAAAATCCTTAGTATAGTAGCTTCGTACTATGTTGTTTTAAATTATCTAAAAATCACACGATGTTATCAACGTTAGTAGGTCTTTAAATTGCTTCTTTTCCTGTACTAGATCTACTGAGTGGTACTTACTTACTTACTTAAAGGATATCCCCAAAAGTATAAGCACGATTTAAAAGTTAGACTAAAAATAAAATCTTTTCTAGAAACTGAATGTTTATTTGATAAATAGAATTTGTGGAGTGGACTGTATCATTTAAAAAAAAAATAAAAAAATAAATGGTATGCCAATGATCGCACTTTTGATCTGACGCCTCCCATGAGGTTCAGCACAGACTTGTCCCGAACGATTTTCGACACTTTCTTCTAGTCTTTTTCAAAACTGTCGATGTCCTCCGCAGCTTTAAAATGCTTTCTCAATTGTGCCATGGTTTGCGCCAAAATAACTCAATCGGTCTGGCTTCAGGGCTGTTCGGGGGATTCATTTCCTTGGGCACGTACCGTACCTCATGTACTTCATACCATGCGATCGTGTCTTTGGCATAGTAGACAGAGGCCAAACCTGGCCAAAACAACACTGGACCAGCATATTTTCGTTTCATGGTCAGCAAACGTCGATTCAAACACTCCCGGATGTCGGGATCGGTCCTGGTCGTCTCCGTTGTCACTAAACGGTTTGGACATCATACCGCATTCGCAAATGGCTTGCCACACTATCGCCTTTTTTCGAATTTTTCAAGAAATATTAATTTTTCGGCTTCTTTGACATCCTGGCTTTCAGGCACGGTGTAATATTGACTCCCCGGAAGAGTTTTGTAGTCAAATTTACGTACGACTCATCGTCCATCACGATACATGAGGATTGGGGACACAGCAGCTTGTCGTACAGATTCCGAACCCGATATTTAACGCATAGGCCTCATTTGTACTCCGTTTTGAGTTTCTTTGGTTTCTTATACGTTTTGAAATCCAATCTTGCCTTGGTACGTTTTTGAGCCACATCGCGAATGGAACTTTCCTTTCTTAGCTTGAACGCTTTTGCTATGTCCCGGTCCAACCGCTGATCTACAGGACCAAGATTTCGGCCACTTTTCGGCGTATTCTCGAAGCTGGACTCCTTCCGAAACTTTTGGATGGCGGTTCGTACGGATCCGATACTCATACCTTCCGATTTCGCTAATTGACTTGAGCGAAATGTTATTAGTCGAGCACCATTTGTGCAGAATGCTTTTGCGCTTTTCGACGGAAATGCCTCGCATTTCAACAGACGCTATTGAAAAAATAGTTTTAATGCACTAGCTAGTAGCTCTTAATGTAAACAATCAAGCATTTCAAGAATCATCTGTTTTACGCCCTCCGTTTACTAGATACGTCATTTAGAAATCGTGCTTATACTTTCGGGGACACCCTTTATTCGGCACTACAACCGCTTCGCTATCTAGGCCTGCTTAATAAGTCCTCCGCTCACCGTCTAGCGTCGTCGTCTATAAACCAAAAATCCTTTCTGGTGGGACACATCAACGTCATCGTCATATCTCATGTTGGATGGCCTAAAAGGACTTTACGGGTCCGGGAGTCATTCTCACGTCATTGTAGCAGCTCTTCCATTGTCCTTCGATGGCGACTAAGTGAGTTTCGTCAGTTTTGGATAAAGTCCATGTCTCAGCAGCGTATGTGACTAGTCCCTGTTGGCAGCCAACACCCTAGCGCGTATCTTAACATTCACATTAACTCTGACATTGAGTGCTGATCCTCTGTACGTTATCCCTTAGCTGAGAGGACCGCTCTTGGTTCAATCCTACAATCAACTGGGCTTTTGCTTCGTTAATCTCCAACCCAAGGTTTTCCAAATTATGTCTATGTCCTCAGCGTATGCCAAGATCGGGATCGGCTTAAAGAAGATTGTCCCCGAAGGTGCTACCTTCAATATTTTAACTTGGTAGCTGTTTAGCACAAAATTCCCATAATTGTTTTACAAGGATTAATAGACGTTTGGAATATTCATTTTAAAAAGAAATATCGATGGAAAAGATAGAAAAAAAATCATTATTTATTTTAGACAAAACAATTAGATGATTGTATTTTAATTTTTTTAAAGAAATTTATCAAATCGGACCGGTTTATTCGTTAAGCTTATGACTCAATAATACGTCCAGTGTTGATGGTAATCGCAACTGGATCCAGCTCTCCATTGTTACGGGTGTTACGGCCAAAGGTCCGCCAGGATTAAACTGAAACCAATCCGATTCATTTTGGGTTTGGATAGTCAGTTGAAATAGAATATTTAATATAAGTAGAAATAAAAATGTTGACATTAATGTGATTAAGTATTAAGTCTGTTTCATTTTTTTAACTTTTCATTAGAATACCAATGTTGAAAGTCGTACATCGATCAGACTCCTTCTTGTGTGTGGTAAATTTGACTATAAAAGTAATAATATTACTGCAACTTACGATATTTTAGCTTAAAAGCTTAAACAATTTATCCGTTTAACATTGAAACACTCCAAACCCGTTTTGTTGTTTCAAATGCCTCGCTCCAAAAGTTAATGATGTATTATTTATCTTCACCATCGTACGCAATTGTTATTCACGCACATGAAACGACCTTTAAAAGGGCCACGCGTAAAAATTCGATCGATTCACTTCCATCAGTCCCTTTTTGTTTACTTCTCGCTCCATTTAATATATCTATTTCGCTCGCGCTCTCACTCCGTCAGCCGGCGCTCAAATCCACCAACGCAAGGTGTTGGTTTACAGTTTGAATGTGAAATGTACATGTGTTTTTCCCTTTGGTGGGAGTTGATGCCAACCGCACGTAATGGTATGCCGGTGTATGCTGGCCCCACAAAAAGCACCCCGGCCCGGAGGGATTCATTTGCACTGCCTAATAGAAACGTGATAACAACGCATTTGTGCGAGCAAAATGATAGCTGACCCTCACAACAACAGCTTCTCTTCTCCGGGCTCAACAGTAATAACAGTAAAGCCTTACGAAGTGTCTGGTGCCTGGATCCCAGTCCAGGGGGGGGTAGTCACCGTCAGTCACCCGTCAGTCAACCCGCTTTTCCCGGTGGAGTCGTTTTCTTTTCCTGCTCCAGTGCTCTGGTCAACGTGTGCGAATGGCTGGCTGTGGTCACGTAACCGTGATTCGAAATCCGGTACTGCTCACCGGTACGCTGGTGTGCGGTGGAACTTCTGATGTGTGACTTCCTGCTGTTAGACACCCGCCGCCGGGTTGAAGTTTGATGCCCGGTTTTGTCCCCGGTTGACAGGGACGACTTGGTATCGAGTAAAGCCGCAACGAGAAGCTGTTGTTCCCTAATGATCACATTTGCACAGCCTGCTTCGATGGAAACGTGCTGCTGCGATGTGTGTGCAAGAATACCCGTGCTGCCTTACGAACATGACGGTCTGTGCGTGAAGCGTGTGAGCTCGTTCCATTTTCCATACCTCGAAAGGTGAGAAATTGCTCAATCAAACCGGGTGGGGTTGTTGCCGATTAGGTAACGCAAGGTTAGTTTCCTGCTGGTGTTGGATTTGCGCTAGCCGAGAAATGTGAGAATTAGTTATTGAAACGGAGTTCTATAAAGCTACAGCATTATTTCAGCATTTTGCACATGAAGCCTAGTTCGATTCGTCTATTTCCTGTGTATCTTTGTTTGTTGCTAGGAAACGGCTGCAATATAAAGGAGCGACGTACGTGTGTTATCTTGCACTTGACAGCTGGACCATCGAAGTAGCCTGGGAATGCAACCACTCTTCAAGAGCTGCTACCATGCCAGAAGCTTAATTCTATTTTTACTCCACTACTGGTCCGTCGTGGTGTGCAGTATCATTTCCACACCGCAGTGCTTCTCAGCACTATGGTTTATGCTGACAAACGAGAACATCCCTGTAAAAGCGTATCCGACGCGTACGCTACACACAATGGAGTGTGGTGGTGTATTTTTTTTTTCGCTCTAGTATTAGATAATCTTCGCTTCACAACATAACTCGTTGCAACAATCAATGCCAACACCGTCGTACCATACCGGAAGGTTTTGCAGGTGGCTGTCGTACCCGTACGGTGAAATAATGGACGGAAGCAGGAATAAAAACAGAACGTAACGTATAACGAATAAGCACGGAAACCATACGGAAATGCCAATTAGGCATAGGCAAATGGTTGTGAAACACATCGGTCCACCTCGTGCAGGGCTGTTCAAACAATTTTTCCAACCCCCAACGTTAGGCTCCCTTATTTTCCGAATACATTGTGTTCGTGATGGTAGTAGATGGCATATCATGAACGTAGCTAACTGACTACTGTTGTCTACTGGCTGCCTTGAGGAAGGAAATGCAAATGTAAAGGATGATTCTCATTGCATTGTAGTGTAGCTTTTATCCTTTTTTTATAAGTTTTTTAATAAGGTTAACGCTTAGTAATTTGCTTTATAAAACAATGTTTCTATTTTTATTTTTAAGGTTTTTTGTTGAATCCACATAAATAATTATTCGTATCTAGTTCATCCGGTTCACTAGAAACATTTTTATTTACCCCATTTTCATCTCAAACCGAACGATCAATTGAAGTCTCGTCAGTGCCAAACGTACTGACGCACTCAATTGGACATAATTGATGTTCAATTGATCGTTTCGTTGAACTTTCCGCGCACACGATCCCCTGTTTGGTGGGTAAGATCACCAGCTCGGCGGCAAAAGATGTTAAACAGCTATTTGAAACGGATCATTCCACTTGGTACGAGGTTCCTTTTATCCAAAAAACATGAAAACAACCACGTCTCCCGGTCACTTGTAGTTCGTTTGGCACAATGTTTATAAACCGCTGCCCCACTACGCGAAACCGTGACCATGCGTCTCCATTTGGTCGGGAGGTTGGTGTGTGTGTATAGGAATATCTATTATTTGCCGGTTCTGTTCTGCCTTCCCTGGTGCTGGTGATGGGAAAATCGGTTATTGATTTTTTCATGCTCTACCTGTTCGTACCCGTTGTCACTTTCGTTCCCAGTCCAGCCGGATGTAGGTCATAAGAAATTTGGTTTAATGGTTCCGGGTTTGGGTGGAGTGATAAATGTTGTTCATGTTGTTAAATGTTATGTTTAAGCTTTGAACCTTTCGGAGTGACATATAATATTAATAACACTATTTTAATGTAGAGTATATTTTAAATTATGTACTTTCATTTGTTTAATTATTTATTTAGCCTTTTTTATTGTTAAATGTTTTAATTGATTTTTTTAAATAATTAAAAAATACTAATTTATATAATGTGCCTATCACTCAACTTATTAAAATTCGATCAGTTTTGTTTTACAACATCATTTATTATCATTTCCTAGAAGTTCTTCTAAATAATCGCGCAAATTTGCATGTTTTTTTTTATTTTTTGTTCAGCAAACTACTTCTTCTTTACCAGTTGATTAAAAAATACTTCCATAAACCATCTCGCAATTCTTCGATCCTCCTCCAATGCCTCTTGCAAGCTTGATTTATTAGCACAATCATGTCCAATTACTCTCACAAACCCCCCCCGGGTCCCTTGCTGTCTTGCTCCCTGAACGGAAAGAAATCTCTCTATCAACCCGACATGATGTCACGACTTTGCCCCGTACTGCACGCTGCCAGTGTGTGGGTAAAAATGTTTATTATTCCTTGTACGAACCACAGGTCGAAGCATTAGCAAACCACAGTACAATGTACGGCTCCTGTGTAGGTATTGCACGCTGCTACACATATCAGTGTAGGCAAACGAAGCTTCTGCCCCAGCGAAGCGTTTGTTTAGATAGTCACGGTTGTCTATTTTGGAGTTTCGATTCTGACTCGACCGTTACCCGTGCGGTGTGCTCCAAATGGAACGGCTCCGGTAAAAATACGGAATTGATCTTTTTTCGTTTCGTTTTTCGATCGATTTGATCTTCTTGCAACCTGTTTTCCAGGGAACGAAGCCAAAGCGGAGAGGTTGAACATGCCTAAATCGCAATCTATGTTTATCCAAAAATTCGACTTCAGAAGCCAATGCCACGGGCAGATTGAATCGATGGCCAACAGGAGATTAAAGAACGTGAGAAGCAATTGTAATCATTCCTTCGTCGTTTTCCCCCTACAACTAGAAGAGAGATTGGGGAAAATAGGAAAAGAGCTCCAAACTCATCTCGATTTCCCATCAACCAGCAAGTAATTAGGGTTAGAAGAGAGCTCCATTTGAAACCGCTTTCCAAGGAAGAGAATACATCCGGAGAACCTTGAGATCGGATGAAAAATGGACGGAAAGCATGTACACGGCGCTACAGACACGGTATTTTTATGAACCTCTGCGTGTTTTTTTCGGGATTGCGAGTATTTTGCTGCCTTGGATTCTAACGATATCAAAATCGAATTTGAAATCAATCGTTGTTTACGATTTATTTTTATATCCTCGATCTCTGACTAGCCTCTGCCACTAGCTCCGAGATGAATTGGGAGCGATGAAATCACATCTAAACTGGTTTTGAATTTCATATCGTAATTGAAGCGACTTTACTGTGCACCTCGGAAGAATCGCTAGGTTTTGCTTGAATCTATTTACTAATTTGATAACCTTAGGACAGCGCGAAACAAGCGCACAGTGCAAACGGTGCGACGGTTGTGACGTAGGTTTGCCGTGCTAATCGTATTCAATGATTCCAATTTATGTGTTTGCCTCGCACCGCAAAACACGGAGATTGACGCAATGAACGCATCTTCGCCCCATCAACGCCATCGTCGAAGGTGTGATCAGTTTCCTTGCAAGGTGGCGTTGCTCGGCGAATGCATCTCGCGGGCAATACAACCATTCACTCGTTAGCTTTTGTTTGTTTATCTGCCAGTGGTTGGTTGGCCAGAGCCCCCGGGGGGGTGCCTTTTCGCTCAAAACGGCCGCAGGTGATGATGTTCTATTTATTTAAATCAAGTCAGTCAATCGGTCGGTTGGCGTTAGGTTTTATTATGCATTTTACATACAAAGGAATCACGATGCGAACTACCATTTTTACGTAGCTCATTAGTGATTTGATCATTCTTCTTGTTGTTGTATTGAATATCTTGTTCTTTTTTGTTCTTATTTATGTTAGGTTTCTGTAAGTTTATCACAATAGATTTATTTTCCTATATAATTCTTTTTTTGTAAATGTTTAAATTGTTTTTGAATTTTATTTTCAATTCAAATTTTCGCAACTTTTTGATAATTTCTTTACTCTATTTTTTTTATTCTAAAATGCTTTCTTTTTTATTTTTTATTCTAATTTATTTTTATTTTAAAACGTTGTAATGCAAAAAATGCGTTGTAATACGAATAACAGCACACATTTTCAAATAAAAATGATTAGTTTAACGACATGAATGCACTATAGACTTCTTGTTGCAGTTTTAAACACTCGTCGTATGAAAAAAAAAACCGTCAGAAGGAAGGCTTGGGGAGAAAGAAATGTCTCCCAACTAAATAACAATAACTTATCTATGTTTGAGTTTGTAAGATATACAGTCCGATAATAAGAAAAACTATCGACTATGGTTTAGTTTCCGTTATTTGAAGGCATGTGGCGCTAAAATAGTCTAACTAACGTAATAAATAACCTATGCCAAATCATATATTCATTTGGTTATCTATCAAACATTATCAATCAATACGATTGTCGAAAAGTTTCGATAAAATGTATGGAGTCTTTGAAAAGATCGAAAATTCAATCTATAAATCATCATTTGAATATCATTTCGATTTGATAATGCTTTCTTAAAATCCTGCCAAAAATATCCATGCTTTTTTGAGTTGTTGGAATGCTCTATGTTTTGGAAAAACATCTAAAACATTCACTGTGTTTTAATGCTAAAAACTTTAGACAATAATTCGAAACCCCATCTATTGGTAAATTATCCATATTGATGAACCTAATAAATAAAGAACGTAAATAAGATCTTAATAAAGCAAAACAAGAATACAAAACTCAATTAATTATTCAAATTGAAAAGTACCATGCACCTCCATTCAATAAGAAGTATGCAACTTGGGTGTAAATGTAAGTGTATAATTAATCATCTATAAATTATATTTATTTTTTTCAATTTAACAGACAACTCTTGCTGGACAAAAAAAAACATAATAACTAATAGTTAATTATTTGTTTCTGTCCAATGCTCGCAAAAAAAAAACATTCAGCTTCAGCATAACCATATGCTTTATGAATGTCGTTTATAGCCCCGATACTTCTTGGAAGTCAGTTTATCATCCCAACAACTGTTTTCCGCGAAACTCAAAACGTGGACAACGAATTTATTACTCGAAGAAATGAAACACATTTCGCCTGATGTTTGCCCATATGGAATATTAAGTCATCCAATGGGTGTGTACTTTATCGATGGATCCGATTCTAAAGCTTGTGTTCTCCACCTGGTGGCATTCCATTGGGGAAAATTATCATTTCACTATGCTTTAGTTTATGATCGCATTCATTTTCTGTGGCACATTTTCTCGGTCGAACCTTCTAATTTGTCCGATCTATTTAAGCTGAAACATCTTGAACAAAAATAAAAATCCAAACCAAATGCTACTTTTGGTGCAACTTTTGCACTCTTTCCCACGATAATGCCTTGTGAGTAACCATTTTATTTCTTCTTTCTTCTTGCAGATGTTTTACCACTGGAATAAACGATCCATCGATCCGTGATATTGTAATGTGAATAGAAAGAAAGTGCCGTACAAAGTGTTTAGAGGATAGTTCGGATAGACCGGAGTGTTCTCGTTTTTGTTTTACATCACACAAGCGTTAGTGAAAAGATATTCGAGAAACGGAAGAGAAACGATAGGTTAAGTGTCTTCCGGTAAGGGGTTTAATACCCCGCAGGGCTTACAAGTCTACAACCGTGAGGGGAAGGATTCTTGCGATTGGTCCTTATACATTTTTCCCGCGGCAGCAAAATCAGCTTGAAGAAACAATACAAGCGCACTCGGTGAAGACCGGTAAAACGGGGGGCGAACGATTTCTGCCAGTGACAGAGATACAGAGAGCACATAAAACACAAACCTACACAATGGGTGACAGCACGATTGGATCGGTGAGCTTTCTGCATCTCGGTGACATTGTGTCCCTCTATTCGGAAGGAAGCGTGTCTGGGTTTCTTAGTACCCTCGGGTAAGTTTCGCTTTGTACACTTGCTTTTTGCTGCGACGACGAATTGTCGTTCATGTAACCTGATTCTTGCCATTTGTGTTTTGCCCCTCTTTGTTCTCCATTCAGCCTGGTCGATGATCGGGTGGTCGTGTGTCCCGGGGCAGGTGATCTTAACGATCCGCCGGAGAAGTTTCGCGACTGTCTCATCAAAATATGTCCCATGAATCGCTACTCCGCCCAGAAGCAGTTCTGGAAGGCGGCCAAACAGAGCACAACAACGAACACCGACACGAGCTTGCTCAAGAGGTTGCACGTAAGTTTTGCTTTCAATCTCTTTTATGTATGGGTTTTACTAACCTTACTTTTTTCAAGAAAACATGTAGACTGAAATGAATATTTGGGTGGCTATTTTAGTTTATTAATTCACAAATTCTGTATTGTAATATAATCAATATAGTAAAATTGATATAATTGCTTTTTATAAAATATAAAATTATAAATGCGAAAAACTACTCCCAAAATATCGAAACGTACAGGAATAAGCCTCAGAATATCTTAGAAGTCACAAACATGTCACGTTTATCGCTAAACTGCTTTTGGACACTGTTAGTTAGCAAGTGTCAATTGCCACTGAGTCGAGCTGGAATCGTGTCCAATCCGTTAATATACAAACGCTTCAACTTTAAAGTTCCTTCCTACTTGCTTTCCGTCTTGTTGAGCAACTAGAACTCCCCAGAGTGTCAGTCCGACGCGTTCGTTTAAAAGTTTAATGGTTCCCCAGAGCTTCATTTCAATGTCAGTCTACATGTTTTAGCGCCCAACAGGTGATGATACCTGGAAAGTTCGCATACTGACTCTCAAACCAATTTCTTCTCTTCCCATCACCAACTCCCAGCATGCGGCCGAAATTGAGAAGAAACAAAATGAGTCAGAAAACAAGAAGCTACTCGGCACGGTCGTCCAGTACGGCAGCGTCGTTCAGCTGCTACATCTCAAATCGAACAAGTACGTCACGGTTAACATCCGGTTGCCGGCCCTGCTGGAGAAGAATGCGATGCGCGTGTACCTGGACGCGAACGGTAACGAGGGTTCCTGGTTCTACATTATGCCGTTCTACAAGCTCCGATCGGCCGGTGACAATGTGGTGGTGAGCGATAAGGTCATCCTGAAGCCGGTGAACGCTAACCGGCAAAATCTGCACGTGGCCGCCACCTACGAATTGCCGGACAATCCGGGCAGCAAGGAGGTGAACGTACTGAACTCTTCCACCTCCTGGAAGATAACGCTGTTCATGGAGCAGCGCGAAAACCAGGAGGATGTGCTGAAGGGGGGCGATGTGGTGCGGCTGTTCCATGCCGAGCAGGAGAAGTTCCTCACGATGGACGAGTACAAGAAGCAGCAGCACGTGTTTCTGCGTACGACCGGTAGAAGTAGTGCGACGGCGGCCACCAGCAGTAAAGCCCTGTGGGAGGTGGAAGTGGTACAGCACGATAGTTGCCGCGGTGGGGCAGGCCATTGGAATTCGCTGTTTCGGTTCAAGCATTTGGCCACGGGTTACTACCTGGCGGCGGAAATCGATGAAGATATCTCGCGGACGGAAAAGTCGAGCAGTTCCAGCCATCCGCAGGGTGGTGACTCGTTCCGCTTGGTACCGGTACCCCACTCGACCGATATTGCGTCGGTGTTTGAGCTCGACTCGACGACGATTACCAGGCCGGAAGGGTTAGTGCCACAGTCGAGCTACGTACGGTTGCGTCATCTGTGCTCCAACACCTGGGTACATGCGACCTCCGTACCGATCGATATCGACGATGATAAACCGGTGATGTCGAAGGTGGGCTGTTCGGCGATCAAGGAAGACAAGGAAGCGTTCCAGCTGATCCCAGTATCTCCGGTGGAGGTGCGTGATCTAGACTTTGCCAACGATGCCTGCAAGTTGCTGCTAGCGATGAGCACCAAGCTCGAAAATGGTACGATATCCTCCAACGAGCGGCGATCGTTGATAGCGCTCCTGCAGGACATTGTGTTCTTCATTGCGGGACAGGAGAACGATCAGAACAAATCGGACGCGCTCGATCTCACGATCAACAATCCGAACCGTGATCGTCAGAAGCTGCTGCGCGAACAGTACATCCTGAAGCAGCTGTTTAAAATCTTGCAGGGCCCGTTTCAGGAGACGAAAAACAACGATGGACCGTTCCTGAAGATTGATGAGCTGGGCGATCCGAAGAATGCACCATTCAAGAACATCTTTCGACTGTGCTACCGGATATTGAAGCTCAGTCAGCAGGACTACCGCAAAAACCAGGAGTACATCGCGAAACACTTTGGGCTGATGCAGAAACAGATCGGATATGACATTCTGGCCGAGGACACTATTACCGCCCTGCTGCACAATAATCGGAAACTGCTCGAAAAACACATCACGGCGGCAGAGATTGAAACGTTCGTGGGATTGGTGCGCAAGAACATGCAAAGCTGGCAGTCTCGGTTTCTGGACTATCTGTCCGATTTGTGTGTATCGAATAAGAAAGCGATTGCCGTCACGCAAGAACTCATCTGCAAGAGTGTGCTGAGCACGAAGAATGCGGATATATTGATCGAAACGTTCCTGCGTGAGGTGGATGACGATCCGCTCGGGTATCTGAACGAGCTCGAGCGTGGTAATCGAGAATTTACCGAAATTCGGGAAGTCGATGAATCGAGTCCTGGCTCTGCGGCAGGCGATGGCGACTCGAAAGGAACGTCTACCCCGAGCGGGAAGCGAAAGTTAGACGAAAAGAAGCGTTACGAGGTGGTACTGATGTGGCAAAATCGAACGGTAAGTGAGCTCTTAGTAAAGCAAAGTGGTCGCTCAGTTTGATTGTTTGTTTGAACCTTTGCAGCAATCGAAATCGATGAGTCGACTAGCGCAGGGATTGAAGATCGGCCGTACAGTCGATACGGCCATCCTCGACTATTATCGCCACCAGCTAAACCTGTTCTCCAACATGTGCCTCAACCGGCAGTACCTGGCGTTGAACAATCTCTCTCCACACCTCGACATCGATCTGATATTACGCTGCATGTCCGATAAGACTGTGCCGTACGATCTGCGTGCTTCGTTCTGTCGACTGATGCTACACCTTCACGTCGATCGTGACCCACAGGAACCGGTAACACCGGTCAAGTACGCACGGCTCTGGTCCGAGATACCGACCGTCATGTCGATTAATGAGTAAGTGTGAGGGTGTACAATTACGATACGGCATATGCAGCGGTTTCATAACATCTCGCTTCGTTGCTCTACTTGCAGTTACGACATCGAAAAGCAACCGGACAGCAACAAGGAAGCGGTACGGGCACGCTTCAACAAAACGATCGCCTTTGTGGAGGACTATCTCTGCAATCATGTCGTCTCGAAGATGTGGTTCGCCGACCAGGACCAGAACAAGCTGACGTTCGAGGTGGTTAAGTTGGCGCGTGATCTCATCTATTTCGGCTTTTACAGTTTTAGCGATTTGTTGCGCCTCACGAAAACGCTCCTAAACATACTGGACTGTGTTTCGAGCAGTGAAGCGGACGGGACGGGACTACCGACGGGGCATATTGATTGTAAGTGTTGGAAACTGAGGCTGTGGACTCACGGTTTTTTTCCAAAGCAGTTATTTTCTTCATTACTACTGTTAAGCTACGTTTAAGTCTTCATGTTAGTATAGATATACAAGGTTACAAATTAATTGTTATTTCGTTCGGAAAGCTTACTGCATTCGTCGGTGGAGGTTGTTTGCTCGAAGTGTTTTGATTTTTCATTACGCGCCTTTTACTAAATGTTTGTTATTAACCCAGGACACGCTCTTTTGGCGCAAACGGTTCTCATTCACTGCACGCATTCATCTTCGCATCACAGCCATCCATTCATTGACTAACATTTTGACGTTCGCCCGCGTATTTTGCAACATGGAATGCAGCAGCGGCTGAAAAGGGAACGTCCGTGCCCGGAATCGCGGTACAAGATGAAGCCGGTGGTGTACCAGCGTCCGGGGCTAGTAAGGACACGAACGTGCGCAAAGATTCTAATGATAGTGGGGTATTGCTAACGAGTGAGTTTGGGTTGCCGAAAAAGTTTAACCGGTCCGCTTCAACGGTGGCCGTACTGGCCGCCATCGAGGCAACGAAGGTTGCGTCAAAGTTTCGCTCCGGTAGTATCCCGGAAGCGAACAGCACTGGCCCTGGGAGCAATGATAGTGGTGGTGGTAATGCTGGTGGTAAGTTCTGGTGTTGTGTGTGCTTGCTGGGGTTAATGTTGCATGTGGTTTTTGCTGTTTTAAAGTAGACGTAGTTGCACTCGATAAATGTACCCTCAAATCCAAACCGATGGCTGTACACAATATACACAAGATGTAGGTATCCAAATTGGCTTGACCGCTATTAACGCTGTTACTTAAAGCTACTCTCAATATTTGGGAACATAATTAAGTCCTTTAGGTAATGTGATTATGAATTATCATTAATTATATTTTAGCCTACCCATGCTCCAAATCTCCCTCTAATTCCCAAGCATCACGCGTCTAATGGCTTAATCTGCACCAAAACTTCACCCATTTCCGTCCCTACGAAGCATCGTTTGCTTTTACAACGAAACGCACATTTCGGGCATTCGTTATCTCTCTTGAGAATAATTGAATCTATGCCAGATAGTATGGTTAGATAAAGCGCCATGATGGGTACGCTGGTTGAATATACGGGATGATACTGTGTTTGACATCATCATTTGTTCTTCTGTCCCCAGATCTTCTTCCATCTCCTCCTCAACTGGAATAGCTAATTGAAACATTTCACATATTTTTTTAATTACGCTATACAAATAGAAATATATATTTACTTTTAAATTATACATCTGAATGTGTGCGTGTGACTACCTCTAATTGGCATTTCAATTGGTGTTCAACATTATAAAACTTCCTATAGAGTGTAGAAACTTGAAAAAGAACTCTGAAATTTGATGGCAATATTAATCACACTTTTGTGCAAACTTTTTCCAGCGGAAGGAGGCGTATTACGGCGCATCGGTGATATGGGTGCGGTGATGACATCGCTTACCCTCGGTCCCATCTCGACCGCCATCGTATCACCCACTATACAGCATCGCAAATCTGTCTCGCAGCTGATGAAAGAATATCCGCTGGTGATGGACACGAAGCTGAAGATAATCGAGATTCTACAGTTCATTCTGGACGTTCGTCTGGACTATCGGATAAGCTGTTTGCTTTCGATATTCAAGCGCGAATTTGATGAAAATGAACAAACGGCATCTACTGCTAGTCTACCGGTTCTACCACCGTCTGTTATCGTTCCTGAAGCACCGACAATCATTCCGCCAAGTGCCGTTGTGCCCGCCATGGCGGTTGATCCGTCGCCGACAGTTTCAGTGGTGGTGCCAACCGAAACTATACCCCAGGACGCAAACAGTAGCATCGGAGGAGATACCACATCTGAAGTGTCACTAACGTTGAGTAGTACAACGACAGAAACGACAGCTACAAACACATCGGACTCTACCTCCGAAGGACATGGAACGATGTCTAGCGAAAGTACGTCTGTAACGGAAGGACACAGTAGTAACACTTCCAAAACGGACAGCAGTACCGTTCCACCTACTGCGGAGAATATAAATTTGCGCCAGAAAAACATTGACCTCGAATCGATCGGATATCAGGCGGAAGGTATCTTTGGATGTACTGAGGACACCTACAATCCGCTCGATCTGGACGGTCAAGGTGGGCGCACGTTCTTGCGCGTACTGTTACATCTCATCATGCACGAATACCCGGCCCTAGTGTCCGGTGCACTGCATCTACTCTTCCGACACTTTAGTCAACGCCATGAGGTACTGCACGCTTTCCGACAGGTGCAGCTACTCGTATCAGACAGTGATGTAGAATCGTACAAGCAGATCAAATCGGACCTGGACGTTTTACGGCAAAGTGTGGAAAAGTCCGAACTGTGGGTGTACAAGTCGAAACAGACGGATGATTTACTTGCTGGCGGTGGAGAAGGCGGTGAAGGTGGCGATGGAGGCGGAGGCGGAGGAAGCAAAGGTGGCAATGAGCAGGGTGATGGTGGGACGGGAAGTGGTAGTAAATCGGGCGCGGGCAATACGAAAGGTAAACCGGAACTGGTGAAACAAGAATCGCAGCTCAACTTTGACCAGGGTCCCGAGTTGAATCCGGAACAGTCGCTGGAGTACAAGAAGATTCAACAGATACTGATACGGATGAACAAGCTCTGCATCACGGCGACCGGACCGGATGGTTTCGTGAAGCCCCGGAAGCACGAACAACGGCTGCTTCGCAACGTTGGAGTTCACACAGTGGTGTTGGATTTGCTGCAAATCCCGTACGATGAAAAGGATGACTACCGCATGAATGAACTGATGCGTCTGGCACACGAATTCCTGCAAAATTTCTGCTTGGGAAATCAGCAAAATCAGATACTGCTGCACAAGCAGTTGGATCTGTTCTTAAACCCTGGGGTAAGATGATCACGTGTAAGATCTTGTTTATGTATGGGAACATAAATGTAACAACCATTTGTTATTCCACAGATTCTTGAGGCAGAAACGGTGTGTGCGATCTTCAAGGATAATCTAAACCTCTGCAATGAGGTGAGCGATAAGGTGGTGCAACACTTTGTGCACTGTATCGAAATACACGGCCGTCACGTGGAGTACCTGAAGTTCCTGCAGACGATCATCAAGGCGGAGAATCAGTTCATCCGCAAGTGTCAGGATATGGTAATGCAGGAGCTTGTCAACGCCGGCGAGGAGGTGCTCGTTTTCTACAACGATAAAGCTTCATTCAACTACTTCGTCGAATTGATGCGATCGTACAGTGCGGGTACGCTTGTCGACTCGAGCCCGCTCATGTACCATATCGAGCTGGTAAAGCTGCTTGCCTGCTGCACGATGGGGAAGAACGTGTACACGGAGATTAAGTGCAACAGTTTGCTAGCGCTGGATGATATCGTCGCGATGATATCGCACCCGGACTGTATTCCGGAGGTGAAGGTAGCGTACGTGGACTTCCTCTGCCACTGTTACATCGACACCGAGGTTGAAGTGAAGGAGATCTATTCCTCCAACCATATGTGGTGTCTGTTCGAGAAGTCGTTCCTGATCGATATTAATAATGTGGTGAAGGGAGGTTCATTCACCAATCGGCAGCTGGAGAACTACGTCTGCAATGAGGTGATGAACATTCTGACGACCTTCTTCAATAGTCAGTTTTCCGACCAGAGTACGGCTTTGCAGGTGAGTACTATGGGTTTATGAAATATTGTGTTCAGTGAACCTTGTAATGAAAGGTTATTATTTCCTCAAACAATTACACATCGAAAGAAGCATACACTTTTGGAAGAACCACGAGTCGAGGAGGAGGGATCGTCTGGTGCCTGGGAACTGCAACTGAATCGATTAATTTTAGGTCAGCGTTATCAGATCAAGCGATTGTTGCGACAGAACAGCTTGAACGAAGTTCGGTTACCAATGCTCAAGAAATTGGTGCTCAGTCAGGCAAGGAATTGTGTGCTCTAGAATTGATGCGATCGAATGTATGCTAGAATTTGTAATGAGATAGAGCCCAAATCGCTAGTAAGATTCGATTTATTTTACATTTTGAAAGGCTTCGTAATGGATGTATTCAGTGATAAAATTGAAAACTAATTATTTGGTTTTGTTTTCTCCATCTCACTATTCTCCCACAGAAACGACAGCTTATCTTCGTGAAGATCCTGCAAAATTCATTCAAACTTACACAATGCAAAGGACTTACGCCGTCACAGCGCTTCAACGTGGAAAATTGTATACGTACCTTATCGGAAAAAGCGAAACCACGCGGTATTGCCATCCCGATCGATCTCGAGAATCAGGTAGTGAAGATGTTCAACAAGACGGCTATGTTATCGCGCCAAACCAGCAAATGGTTGCTGGTGACGAAACAAACCAAGATGGAACGATCACAGTCACAAATTATGCGTATGGATCGTAGCATTATCGAGGGTCTGCAGGATATCGTTTCGCTGCTGGAAGACAAACTGAAACCACTCGTCGAAGCCGAACAGTCCCTGCTGGTGGATATCCTTTATCGCTCGGAGTTACTGTTCCCGCTCAACACGGAATCTCGCAAAAAGTGTGAAACCGGTGATTTCATACGACATCTCATAAAGCACACGGAGAAGCTACTGGAAGAGAAGGAGGAGAAACTGTGTGTGAAGATACTGAAAACGCTCAAAGAGATGATGACGATCGATTGTGATTATGGCGATAAAGGTGATCATCTGCGTACGATACTGCTGAAGCGTTACTTTGGACATGATTTTACGCTACAGGCACCGGTAGCAGCGCTTCCGGGAGCGGTAGGACCAGCCGTCTTACAACCGGTCAATGTGTCGACAGTCGTCAGCAGTCCGTTGGCTAGCGTATCACACGGTCCGGGAGCAAAGTATCTTATTCGGGCCGGACGCACATTGCACGAGGTACAAAACCATCTGGACAAGGAGGGAGCAAGCGATCTGGTGATTGAGCTGGTAATAAAGTCCATCAACTCGCCGTCGATCTTCGTCGAAGCGATCGAGCTGGGAATTGCGCTACTGGAGGGTGGTAACCCCATCATCCAGAAGGGAATGTACAACAAGTTCCTGAGCAACGATCTTAGTCAATCGTTCTTTAAGGTATTCTTCGATAAGATGAAAGATGCACAACAGGAAATCAAGTCAACCGTAACGGTAAACACGTCCGATATGGCTGCTAATAAGGCGAGCGAAAGCAAGGTGGAAGGAAAAGATCTGGACAAGATAGGCCAACGGAAGAACGTGAACAAGGTAAATGGGATCGTCATTACGGAAGATTTTAAGGAGGAACTTCAGAATGCCGCCCTAATGACGCAACAGTCGTACATTAATGCACGCAATCTTGCGGCGACCTCCGATGGGACGGGCTCGGATAATGGAGATGAAAATTCAATGATGAGCATCGGTAGTTCAGCGCTGGAAGACATCCTGGCGGAGAAGCTGGAGAAGCATAAGGATAAAGACGAGAACAATAAACTTTCCAACAAAGTGCTTGTGATGCAGCCAATTTTGCGCTTCCTTCAGCTGCTCTGTGAGAATCACAATCCAGAGCTGCAGAATTTGCTGCGCAATCAGAACAACAAGACGAACTACAATCTTGTGTCAGAGACGCTTATGTTTCTGGATTGTATATGCGGTTCAACGACCGGTGGACTGGGACTGCTTGGTCTTTACATCAACGAAAACAACGTGTCACTGATCAACCAGACACTAGAAACGCTCACCGAATACTGTCAGGGACCGTGTCACGATAATCAGAACTGCATTGCGACGCATGAATCGAACGGGTTGGACATCATAACCGCACTTATCCTGAACGACATCAATCCGCTCGGGAAGAATCGAATGGATTTGGTGTTGGAGCTGAAAAACAATGCATCGAAGCTACTGCTGGCGATCATGGAATCACGCGGTGATAGTGAGAACGCGGAACGCATCCTAGCGAACATGAATCCGAAGCAGCTGGTTGAAGTAGCCTGCCGAGCGTACCATCAGGATGAGAACATACTGATGCTGCTGAATCAGAGCGACGGTGGAAGTGGTGGCGGTGGTGTTGGTGGTGGTGGAGGAACCGGCGGAAGTGGAACGAGCGACGATGGGTACGGGAGCTTACGGCACGAGCTCGGTGACGATGGGCACGATGATGATGATGTCGGTGTATCGCCGAAGGAAGTCGGTCACAACATCTACATCCTGTGCCATCAGCTGGCACAGCATAATAAGGAGCTGGCGGGATTGTTAAAGATCGATAGCTATAACAGCAGCACGGCCGGAAACGGTACGGCGCCCAGTGTGCCCACGTTCCCCGGTGCCAATCCGAGCAGTCTCGGCGGAGGACCGCCCAGTAGTAGCAGTAGCAATAGCGCTACGAGTAAAGCAAACAGCAAGACAAATCAAGCCCTGCTGTACTATCAGACCCACACGGCACAGATTGAAATTGTTCGGCATGATCGTACGCTGGAGCAGATCGTGTTTCCGATACCGGAGATCTGCGAGTACCTGACGAAGGATACGAAGGTGCGCGTGCTGAATACGGCGGAACGGGACGATCAAGGCAGTAAGGTGGCAGATTTCTTCGATCGGCACGAGGCAATGTTTAACGAGATGAAGTGGCAGAAGAAGTTGCGCGGACAGCCGGCCCTGTTCTGGGTCAGCAGCTACATGTCGCTGTGGAGCACCATTCTGTTCAATCTGGCCGTGCTGATCAACTTGATTGTGGCGTTTTTCTATCCCTTTGAGAATGCACTTCCAGGTAGGGATGCTCAGTGGAGTAGTGCAAGCCTTTTTCCCTTATATTATTCTAATTTTTTCCTTCCTTCTCGCCAGAATTAAGCTTCCATCTTTCGTCACTGATCTGGATGGTGATGTTGGTGTCGTTAGCGATCGTAATTACACTACCGCGCCAGTCGGGCATTAGGACGTTCGTGGTGGCGTTGATACTAAGGCTGATCTTTTCCTGCGGTCCGGAACCGACACTCTGGCTGCTGGGTTGTATTACCGTGGTCATGAAGGGTGTACACATCATCAGCCTTATGGGCAACTATGGTACGCTGGAGAAGCACTTCGTGTCGATCATTACGGACGCGGAATTGCTGTACCACTTCTTCTATCTGCTGTTCTGTGTGTTCGGAGTTCTACTCCATCCATTTTTCTTCTCCATTTTGGTAAGTGCTGTAAATAGTAGTGCTACCCATAACGTATTACTTATGAATCCATTTAATTGCAGCTGTTCGATGTGGTTTACCGGGAAGAAACGCTTCTCAACGTTATACGCTCCGTAACACGCAACGGACGCTCGATCATATTGACTGCCGTCCTGGCACTCATCCTCGTCTACATGTTCTCCATCATTGGGTACATGTTTTTCCGCGATGATTTCCTAGTGCCCGTCGATGAAGAGTACGGTATCGCTTCATCTTCCACCGAAGAACCCGACTGCAATGGGGAACCGTCAACCGTCAGCCACATGGTACCTCCGGACGTAGTGGAGCAAGTGGTTCAGCAAACCTGTTCCAAGCTTCCCACGTCCGGCAGCGATCTGGCCGATTCGAATGACGGTGGTGAAATGAAGGAGCGTGGTTGCGATTCGATGATCATGTGCATCATCACGACGCTGAACCAGGGCTTACGGAATGGTGGCGGCATCGGTGACATATTGCGCGCACCGAGCAGAAAGGAAACGCTGTTCGTGCCGCGTGTCGTGTACGATCTGCTGTTCTTCTTCATCGTCATCATTATCGTGCTGAATCTGATCTTCGGTGTGATCATCGACACGTTTGCCGATCTGAGAAGCGAAAAGCAGCAGAAGGAGCTGATACTGAAGAACACCTGCTTCGTCTGCGGGCTGAATCGGTCCGCGTTCGATAACAAGACGGTCAGCTTCGAGGAGCACATTAAGAACGAGCACAACATGTGGCATTATCTGTACTTTATCGTGCTGGTCAAGGTGAAGGATCCGACCGAGTTTACCGGGCCGGAAAGTTACGTGCACGCGATGGTGAAGGCAAACATACAGGATTGGTTTCCACGGTTGCGGGCCATGTCGCTGGCAGCGGTTGACGGCGATGGTGAGCAGATCGAGCTGCGCAGCTTGAAGAATCTGCTCGAAACGAACCACATTGCGGTGCGCGAACTGATGACACAGATAATGGAGCTGGAGAATAAGGTTACAATGCCACCCTGCCGAGTCGGTCGTGTGAAGAGGCCTAATTCCATATTTCTTTTTAACTTGCAGATGACGGAACAGCGCAAACAGCGGCAGAGGCACGCTCTGCTCAACCCAACCACGTCCACCTCGTACCAGTTCTACCCGCAACTCTGATGCTCATCGTCCGCGCTGCTCGGTGATGATGGCCGTAGGAAACTGATGGCCTAAACAAATGCAGCCTCGTACGGTCTGTTTTGGTACGCGACAACACGAGAACACTGTGGCGAAATTGTCAGGAACGCGGACGATTATTTGTGATAAGCTCAGTTTTCTTACTGTGTGCAAGATTTTTGCGTTTAGTTCAGCCTTTGAGTTGGGTAACGTTTTTATTATTTTAAAAGGATTTACCTAGAGATGTTAACGGAGATGATCCTGCCTTCCCGTGCCTGCCCGTGTATGGCATGTATGGCTGGGAAAGGTATGAAATGTCCTATTCATGTTTACTCGATGCTCAATCGTTGATGAAAAGAAAAACTAGACGTTCACTTTTGTCTTTTTCGAACGTTTGAACGTAATAATCGTAATGATGGTCGGTGTAGGTTAAGCTGCATGTTATTTATGGTATAGTTTATAAAGCAGTTCTAGAAGCACTTAACGTAAACAGTTAACTCGTTCACTACAATACAATTACGGTACGGTTTAAGAAGAAAGCACACACTCACAAAACGCTTGCAAGTCACGCATTTTCTTCAGTGTGTATAAAAAGGCGAGCAGCAAGTGAAGAAAATCATTCCCGCTTTTAAATACGGTTTTTTGTTTCCGTTTCTAATTCGCATTTTAATGGTTTGTGATCTACTGCATATTGCGCATTCTTTATCTCATTCCTGCAACGTTGTCTCTACCGCTTAAAATCAATCTAACCGTGACTTTCGGATGAATCTCTTTTAACATTTAATATCCCTACCTATAACCCACCCTAGTAAAAGAAACCGCTCTAGACTGACTACTGTTTGTACTACTTCACTATTTCTTGCTACTGGCAGCTGCGAAAGGAACGAATTCCATTTCACCGAAACACACACGGACTCGAAATCCCACTTTCTTCGACAATAATTGTGATTGTGAAAGTCTCTAACTAGTTAAATAGTTTCTAATCTACTCTCGTTCGAAACATATTGCTGCCCGGTTTGTGTTTACTGGCAAACAAACAAAACACGGATCGTAACCGCCTATAACCACTTTGTTGTGATTGTTTGAAAGTATAAGTCTATTTAGTGTGTAAGTGTGATAGGTGTCCACTTCACGTAACTTAGGGATAGGAATATCGTAACCTGAAAGCCTTTTAAAGCAGTTTACACGTATTACACTAAATCTAAAGTAGCACCGGCGCAACGCAAAGCAACGAATAATTGTTAACCGTTTTCTTTTTTCGTTTCATTTTAACCACAAGCTTAGCGTAAAATGTGCAATAAATTGTATTTACAACACATCACATCGCACCACTTAACGTTAATGCGCACTTGTTACTGGTTTTTCAAATTCCTTTATTAATATCCAATTTTCACACTTCGTGAAGCTGTTGTTCCTTCAATTTCGTTACTTATCGCATTTTATTGTTATAGTTGTACCACATGTTGCGTTTTGTTTAATATATTTTATATCGTTTCACTACAATAAAATGCCTTGCAAAGCACTGATTGCTGATTCATTCTTCTTCCCGCAAAGCGTTTATGAACATAGTGAGAAGCAAACAAAAACTAGTGTTGTGTCACTGTTACTATTGCTAGATTAGTCAATACTGCGTTGTATATTGTAAAATACTTTAAGAGCACGATTATTTAGTAAAGAGCGAAGGGCGGCAAAAAGGCGATAATGAATTATGTTAATAAACACAACCTTTTCCCGCTATAAATTAATAATGATGCCACGTGATAAAGCATATGAGCGTAATCAAACCGTAACCCAACACAGCTGGGAAGCAAACGCATAGGAAAGGAACATAAAAACGGGATTTGATGAGTAAAGTAATGAATCACACCAGTAAATGTAGCTAAGGGGTATGGCGATATGGGTCACAAACTTTACCAATTTAATGAACGATTCATTGATAAAAAGGACTCATTTTAGTTGAATGAGTTAAGTCTATCCTGGAGTAAACTTTTGCAGAAATACATTTCCTTTCCTGTAGATTAAAAATGTTGAACAATCTATATTTTATTTAAAGTTTTCGATACTTTACAACTCTTTATGTTTATGTTTATGAATATTTATGTTCTTGTTATATAAAAAGTATGGATAACCCCTTTTCTCCACTCTTTTGGCATATTTATCCCCTGGGAAAGAAAAGTTATATAGCTCATTGTACAGAAAAATGATAATATTACTTAGCAAGAGAGAAACATGATAGAAGCGAAATAGATATGAACAGCGGCGGATCAAACGGTGTTGGGGGCCCCAAAAAATGTGTGTAGTAGTTGTATACATAGGCCCAGTCCCCTATGCTACAGGGGGCCCCGAAGGGTACCACAAGAGGCCCCTCGCGAAATTTGGGAGTTGGGACAAAATGCCCCGGAATCGGCCAGCTTTTTTTCTCACGCATAATGGCATTAAATACGTCTGGCTGTCGGTGTCCTATCAAATTCCTATTAAACGCATTAGAGTGTTATATCATCTGTATTGATAAAGCGGATAGTTTTGTAGCCAAGATCTTCGACCCTCTCTCGGCTTGCTGGGTCCAACGATAATCGTCGCGAACAGTGGAGGATCAATCCCCTTGGAGGCCCCGGGGGGGAATTATAGTTGGGGCCTCTAATTTTAAAAACGATGAAGAGGGGGGGGGGGGGGGCATTGAGGCCCTTGAAATGATCTGCAACCACATTTGTCCACTTTTCCTATGATAGTGTCCCGATGCAAGAGTCGGTTCCTGTCGCGCGTCGATCAATCGATCCGCAAAACATCTTTCGTACGGATTGTCCTTGGACCATCATTTGCGGGCGGATCCTTCATCTCGCTTAAACTTTCTGCCGGCTGATACGAAATTCCATACAAACCATACTTTGTTGTAAAGGCAAGAGTGCAATAAAAAAACGAACAAACAAACAACTGAAAATGGTAACAGCAATGCAAATTAATTATTGTCTTTCGACTCTAAAATTCGCCATTTTCGTTTCGCAACAAGCACCATCCGAAAGTATTTTTATTGATAAAACAATACGTAATTATAATGGGTGTGTATTATTTGATAAACGTGGTTATTTTTGAACAATCTGTTTCAAGAACTCTATCCGCACCATGTCGATCGTTCCACGCACATTACTTTCGTGTCTTGCGCATGCGTTTAAATCTCCACCAGTCGATGAAAACAATGCGTATCCGAAATTCCATAAAAACTTGCCGTCGTCGTCGGCTGATCCGAAATTCCATACAAAACCGGCTGTTTTCAGATTTCCTACACCAAGAGAGCATCCAAAACAGGAGGTATCATGTATGTCCCTGCAGCGTGCATATAGCTGAACCGCTCACGCGTGTTAACATTGCCGGTGATAGATGAGTTTCTCACACGTTGGCTATTATTACAGGGGTTTTGGGGGCTATATTGACATGTTCAGCGTGAGGTTGTTTGGCTCGTTTTGGTATCTCATATAATTGTCTCAAATATCTCATATAATGCAATATAATATAATCATTGGCAAGTTTTCGTTGCCAGCAACAACATTTGACGGTCATTCGACAGCTCTACCGAATTTAACAACGCATATAGCTTTTCCCGAACAAAGCAATACCGAGCAGGACTCGTCAATACATACGACGCGAACCCTGCATCGCACACCATCACTCTCTTCAAGGTACGGAATCCGCTCTCTCATTCGCATACCTCTCTTATCACGCGGGAGGCTTATCACACGGTGCTCGCATTTAGCATCGGCAGCCGATCTCGCTCTCACCATTCCGAGCGATACGATCGCCGTGTGTGGTTTTGTGTTGCGTGTGTATGCACAACTGAGCCAATCAGCTGCGTACCGTCGTCGGCTGATACGAAATTCCATACAAAACCGGCTGTTTTCAGATTTCCGATACCAAGAGAGCATCCAAAACAGGAGCTGACATCAATTCCCCTCCAGTATGCATATTCCTGATCCGCTCTCACGTGTTAACATTGCCGGTGATAGAAGAGTTTCTCACACGTTGGCTATTATTGCAGGGTTGTTGGGGGCTATATTGACATGTTCAGCGTGACGTTGTTTGGTTCGTTTGGTATCTCATATAATCGTATAAAAAGCCAGAAATGGTAGGCTTCAATATCCTGAGAATGTCGTGCCGATAAAGAAGAAGGAGTTTGAGTACACTGCATACGTCTCTTGCGTAGCCGTGTAACCGGGTCGATATAGCTAGTTATAGCTAGATATTGCTAGCTAGTTCGATCCGCCGCTGGTCGCGAAACTATTCATGCAGCAACTATGGTCGCTTAAGAAGGATGAAAAGGCATGGGACTACTGGGATAGCGAACTCCCATCGCACTTACAGCATGAATGGTTAAGGTTTCACTCTTCACTAGAATCACTTCGTGAGGTTACGCATTCCGCGTTCCACTTCCCAACACTAGGCTACAAATCTGCAGATGCATCAAGAGTGGCGTATGGTGCGTATGGTGCTACCTTGTAGGCAATGGGGCGTATTATTTCGACACATCCTGGCAAGGACGGAACAGCTCGCGCGGTGACGCTGCGCACAGTATCCGGTAAACACGTCGTACGCGCAGCAAACCGGTTGGTAATATTACCCAATCCAAATGCTCAAATGCTCAGTAATTTGGATAAGAAAATTGGCACTGGCACTGAATAGCATGCAGCAACAAACCATGTTCACGTTTAATTACTTTCATAGTTGTAAATAAACAAAAAATAACAAATAAACAAATAATAGTAAATAACAAGGCAAGGCACATACTCATATATACCCATAAATTCAATTTCTTTGGTGACCGGAATGTGAGAAATAAAGGTTTATAAAAGAACATTCCTTTCACATTCCTATCAAACGCATTAGAATGTGTGGGGGAAAAGGCAAAACGGCATCCTGCATCTCTCTCGTATTTTGCGCCGATCCGTCCGTCGCAAAACGCTCAGAAACGATGGAATTTTTGGTTTCCAACACCAAGAGAGCATGATCAACGAAGAGGTAGCACAAATTTCCGTACCACGTTATAGCATTTCATTTAGCTGTACCCTTCCCTCTACCGATCATAGCGCTTGATCCGTCAACTGATCTTTCATCTCTTTCCGTTCGTCCAATCAGTACAGTGCGTACCACAACTGTACACAAGTTAATTTTTATGGAAATAACAATGTTGTTTTATTGTGGAATATATTTATATATGGAACCCTTTCAAACTCCCGGACATTCCATGATGACAAGAGATATAATTATTGCGAAATAACCGAACAATAAGCAATAAATAATGTCTTCGGAAATAGTGGTACTCCATGTTTCCTACTCGTAATAATTAAAAAACTTACCTGCTGTACAGTTATGACACGCACTGTAGGAACTGGATGGATAAAATGAGACGGAGGATTCTCGCCACAGTACCTGAGCTATTTACTCTATCGATCGCTCTCCCGAGAGGTCCCTTTTCTGATAGTATGTGTAACTAATAGCCAATAGGAGAAGATCTCTAATTGATCAATAGCATCACAGCGCATGATAACGTGAGTAAGCGCCATCAATGTATAATGTACAAGCATGGCGGATCCTTGTGCGGATCAGATTGATGTTATCTCCTCTCTTGGATGCTCTCTTGGTGTCAGAAATCACAAAACCGGTCGCTTTTTGGTGGCTCCGATCGCATGCGCGGAGAGACTTCGACGAAAGGAAAAGCGTTAAAAATGATATGCAATGACGACTGAGATGATCGTGTGCTCCACTAGCTCTGGTTAGCTGGACACTAAACACTAACGGTGATTAATTCTTTCCATTTTGCTCTCTGTTGTCCCCCAAACAAAGATTGTCATCAAGAAGCAGAATAACCATGTGGGAATTCGCTACACTACCTTCACAAAACAGCAAAAATCATCCACTTACGCTGGAGACCCTTTCTTCTAAACGCTTTTACGTACATACGCGTTTATATGAAGTATTTTGTGGACAGTGTTTTTGTGTGTTTATTAAAAGTTTATTACACAGTTTGATCTTCGGATTCGTGGTTGAGTTGAGAAAAGGGATCAACGGCGGATCAAACGGTAGACGGAGTAGGTGGTCGCCTAGGGCTTCGCCCACGGTAGAGGGGGCCCTGAAGGGTACCACAAAAGGTCCCTGGCGAAATTTGACCGCGAACTTCCCGTGGGATGAGTTCAAGTGAGTTCAGGAGCCCCTTCTTACTGCGCCTTTAGCTTTGCCTCATTTCAAGGGCCCTCATCAAATGCCCCCCAATTCATCGTTTTTAAAATTAGAGGTCCCATTTATAATTCCGCCCTAGGCCTCCAAGGGTGAGGAGCATAAATGAAGCTGTTCTACAACATTTACTTCTAAAACACGGTTGAACGTAATGAAAACAAAGCAAACCGAATGAGCAAAAACAAACAAACGTGTTGGAGTTTTGTACGGAAGTGGAATGAAAAAAAAAACAATAGAACTGCATGGATCGTGTCTCTTTCGGATATGTTAATTAAGACAAATGATTGACATTACCATCAGTACTAAGGAGGAAGAAGCAAAATTGTTTCCTGTTGTGTATCATCACCCTTGATCGCGCTTGCACCGCGCTTCTTGGTCAATTACAATTACAATTACAATTACAGAGCAGGCCATGAGCGGCTTTTGAGGAGAAGGGAGCTGCTGCTGGAGTGGCGGATGAATCGTGAGACGGAGAGAATCGTTTTGTTTTGCTTAAAAGTCACCAACTGCCTCATTAGTGCCGCAGTGTAGAGTATGTGCAATGACGATTCTCTTGGGGGCGGCTCATTAACTACTGCGGGGTGTGTACGCTATTTACATATAGACGATCGATCGGTTTAAGCCGGATTTGGGCTGTAAGAGGAGGTCGTTCGGGAAATGCCACAATGTTTTCTTCTTCCTTTACTTCTTATGCACTATCGTTACGATCATGCTAGAGCGCAGTGGATTCATCACAATACGGTTGTTGGGTTTTGTGTCCTATCATTCTAATCAGCTTAATCAACTAGCGCACAACTCTAGCAAATACCCCTTTTTCCCCCGCTATTCACCAGCTTTGAACGTGCTGCGCTAGCAGAGCGAAATTCACATGCCCATTTCTATTCCATTTTTGTTACACGAAAGCCGATTTTATACTCTTGTATTTTTGCAATTATATTGCAGCTCAATTACCACCTCACGCACGATCACTCTTGAAGTTGCTCCATCGATCGCACAAACCATTTTACTTCCCCCTTTGGCCTCTTTTTTATGTGTTATGTTTTCCGTTCTATGTATCACGATTTGTGGTAAGCAACTTTTAATCGCTTCTTTTATATTATACTCCCGGTTTAGGCTTCTTCTATGGCTTTTAGCCATCGGGGCAGGTATATACGGTACGGGAGTGTTTGGAAGGAATTGTCTACAGAGAAAGAGATTTTCTTTCTACTTTTATATTTGAAATTCCATCTTGCTTCATAACTGTGGTAGCGACGGTAGGGAAAAGCGATGACTGGTGGAAAGCATGACCTGAATTATTTAATACAGTGCGCAACATAATTTTATGTGCCTCTTTTTAATGTTTTTTAAAATCAATTTTGAAGTTATTTTGAAATTTTTAGTAGCAGTATATGTAAAGAAAAAATGAACATAAAAAGTAATTTTTTGTTTCTATTTTAGCTCAGCGTTTCTTTTGAATTCATCATTTTTTTTTTCAAATGAACAAATGCACAATATTCCACTGGCAGTCACCACAACAGCTGTATTACAGTGCTGACCAAGGGACAGCGCCAAGAACCGGGTTTTAAAATTGAGTGTGTGCTATAATCCTAAAAGTCTGCAACGCGACATCATATCAACCCGAGCTGAGTAGTGTTAGCGACGAACATTTAAGCTTTCTCGGAAATTATGTTTGAAATGAACAGTTTTACTCCTTGAACTGTTGCTCATTTACTGCTTGTTGTTGTGTAGTTGGGAGTAAGTATCACGGAAATAGTGTTTAAAAAAGTCCAATTCTTAGTTGCTATGCAAGACGCTCAAAAGCTCCAGTTTCTATCTTCACTGTCTACTAAATTAGATTGTGACAAGATTTTACGTTGCTTCAAAAACCTGACAGATCCTATCGTTTACATGCTACGGTTGAGGAATGTGCGTGCATCTGCTGGGGTACAGTCGCTGTACCGTAGCCTTAACGCAGCCTACTGTTCGTGACTCATCCCCTAATCTCCACAGACACAAACACGCAGGACAAAATGGGATAGGATCGAAAACTTCTACTCGTGTGCTGCTACCATTCACTCTACCACCGTTCAAATGCGTGTGTTTTTTTTAGTTTTCGTTATAAAAAATGAGGCAGTTTCCATAGCGCTTTAGCTTGGCTGTTGTTTTATTCTTGTTGTTGCACACTCGAAACTACTTTTTGCGAACTATACACTTATGAGGCTTCCTTTCCCGGTGCAGCCAAGGTTTCGCCTTCCACAATTTCTCCTTTCTGGCCTACACTAAAAGCAACGAACGGTAGTGCCATCTTTTCCCCTCCTTCTATATAAGGGTGCACACTGCACATTTAAACTAATGCCGTTTAGCGCCTACAATTGACAACTCCCTAGATGGATCAGTTACGTTTAGAAATCGATCGAAAGCCAGCTTACAATCGTCTACGGACACGTTACGATTACGGGTCGCTACCATTTTTACCGTAGTTTTTAACTAAATTTCACTATCTGTCAGTAGTAGAACCAGCTGCTCTGACAAGGAAGGAAATCTGTCACCGTCTATATACGCGTAAGTCGCAATTTAATTGTCATAAAATAGAAACTAAAAGGAAATAAAAAAAAGGAAACATAAACCATACTAGAATAAAGGTAATATTTATTGAACAAATCAATTTATGTTCGGGGAAAAAGAAACGTAAAAATAATATCTTATTTCACTGCACTCAAACGTAAAGCACGCACTGTTGCATTCTATGCGACCTTTATTGCAAGTCTTTCCCGTATTCGTAGCGTCGCGCTTGGAACAAATAAGTGTTAAAAGTGTATACTCTTTTCACACATTTATGTTATTTGCTTTAAATGTACCGTTAACCCTACTTACATGTAAAATAATCGCAAAAAGAGAACGATATTAGCTTGCTTTGTAAAACAAACTGCACCACAATAGTATAACGTACAAACCCCTGCTGAGGTTTTTGTTGTCCAAACGCGATACGGTATGTATTAAAGGATTTGGTATTGATGGAAGTGATGTAAAATAATTCAAGAATGAATATTTCTGGTCATAAATTGTACGAGCAAACACAAAGTAAGAGCTTTATACGATTAATGTTCATTTGTTCGTTTGGTTTGTTTGCTTTTGTTTTGTTACTTACGTACGTTTCGGTGATTGTTTTTTTAAGTGCAGCCAAGTTATATTCCCTCTTCCTATTAATGCCATTGTGGAATGCATCGATCGAATCGATATACGGAAATGCGAATATGAATGATTCGCCTGCCGAACATGAACATGCAGAACATGTCTGCACAACAAAAAGGTTAAAGAAAAAAATTAGAAAATAATATATTTTCTACACGTTGCGGTACTCGTCCATGTCGCACGGTACACATCATAATGCTGTATTTTTACTTCGCTTCGGCACCACAGTAAAAGCGTCCAAATGCTTAGCACAAGTAGATAAATACACACCCGATATGAGGGCCTTTTTCGGGCGCATCCTAGTTGCAAGGATGTATCCGCGGTATCAAATGTGTGTCTCCTGAGAGGTGTGTCCAATCACAGTGAAGAACCCCCAAATGGTGTCCCCCACTGCGACGGGTTTCAGTGTATGTGAGAACTTAAGTTTAACATTTACTAACATGCTCCAACGCGTTGTTCTCGACGGACCCGTGTGTGTTTGTATGATTGCTGGAAAAAGGGTTGTTTTTTTTTTGTTGGTGAAAGGGACATTAATGCTAAGATAGAAAGGCCTGTTCCTCTCTTTCAATCAGCCTATTCGATTTTTTACGTTACGTGATGCATTTGTTTTGACAAGGTATGATGATAATGCAAAGGACAATCTCTTCATGCCGTGACGAATCCTAACCTTCGTCAATAGCCGTCTAACGGTGGCTACCGTTGCAGCAAATATTATGTGTAGATCTGGAAGATGATCAGGATGCTAAGGATCGTGCAGATGAAGCATATTAGCACCGGTAGGATGACGATGAAGCGGAGCGATCTAAAACAAATCGATTGATTATTGATTGAGATGTAACGTAATAAGAGAGCCTCATGAGAGTGCCATTTGTTACCTCCACGGGCCGTCGGCTGGATGTCAAAGATCACCGGCATCGTGTTCCGGATCGAGCTGGTTGACCGAGTTGGCGTTGGATTGGAAGAGACTGGTGCTAACCGTGTCCTGCTGATCATTACCGGCAGTGGCCGACCCTTTCCCGGACGCCTGTATCGCCGATTTGGCCGTAGCAGCCGAACGTTTCGATTTTCCTAATAGCCAGAAAAACACTGTTCCCAGTAGGACAATTCGAAAACCATTTCCCAATGGACGGATGTGATGTGGCCCCATGTTATGTGTACGAATTGGATGATGGGATGATGAGCAATATAAGAGTAGAATGTACAATAATGTGTCGTATGAGAAAACATGAAATTAAAGCACACATATCGACGAATACGACAAGGGAAATGATTGGAAATCAGAAAAAGGATTTAAAAAATCAAACATAAAGAGAGGGAAATAAATGAAACGGAATAAAGAAAAAAAAAACAAATTAGAAATAAAAACTAGCTTCGTGCGGTGTGCAAATAATAATCTTAATGATATATAATAGCGAGTGATTTGTAGCTTATTTTTGATAGAATTATATCCGTAAAATAGAAAATATGATAAAGGAACTTTTTCTTATTAAACTTAATACCTTAACACGGTGAAAGTAATTCGTGCAAAAAAAAACATTTAAAAATTATGCTTGCACTAAATATGCGGTAATTGTCTAAAAAATGCGCATACATTCATGTCAGGCAGCTTTAGTAATGCATGAATGTTGTGTCCGCTTTTTACCGTCCGTTTAAAAATGTCACAGGATACCTACCTCCCGAAAAGCACAGACATCCCTTATCGTCTGCGCTACAGTCTTTTTTGCCATTGTTCAGCTCGCGGTTCATCTCGTTCATGCAGCGCTGATAGTAGTCATAGTCCTTCAGATACCAAACCGGTGGCCAACGGTGCTCCCGCAGGTAGTCCTGATTGTCCGGATGGAGGCTTTTCAGGCTGCGCGGTGACAGCCGGCAGATGCTGTTGTAGTTAACGCAGAGATACGACATGCACCATTCCGCTAGCTGGTGTGCGTTGTGCAGCTAAAACCGGACACAAGGATTACTTTTTGTGCAAAAGTGTACAGCAAAACAAGCTATAGAGCAAATTACCTTCACCGGTTCCAGTAGCCTCAGACAGTGTTCGACCGCTTCGCTCGTTTCATTCTGTGACATGCGAAGCAAATCTTCGATCACACGGCACTCGACCAGATTCAGCAACCGGGGCAAACACAACCGATTGGCCAGCTCGAGCAGGTTGAGACATTTGTCCGCCGAGATGGGCGGTATCTCATCGGTGTACAGATAGCACAGCAGCTTGTGGAAGGTGTATTCCGTCACACCGGGAAGTACGATCTGGAGGACAAGAAGACGATACACGAATAAATACAATGGAAAGGTTTGGTAATCGGGCAACACAAACCACCAAACCTACCAAATTGGCATGGGCCTCCCGAAAATCGCCGTTTAGCATCGCCTTCATAACATCACAGCGCGCGACCAGCATGGCACGATGCGCCTTCATATGGCCATCGTCCAGCTCGAACGTGATATCACCAAAGATACCGTTCTGAACACAATATTTCTCCAAATGTTGCTTCATGCACTGGAACGGGAAAATATACAGTTTGGTTTGATTTATTGACCGAATGAAGCTTTCAGTTCGATGCAATTTTGTTACTACCGTAGAATAGTGTTGAATCGTTTCATCGTTCATGAAACTTTGATTTGCCTGCGTGTTGGACAGCAGCACCATCAGCTGGGGTAGCTCCAGAAACTCAGCCGCTTGTCGTATTTCCTGCAATAATGTAGAAATAAACAAACAAACGAAATTAGTTTCAATTCGTATTCAATTCTAAAAAGGTTAAAATAGTTCATCAATAGCTAAGATAACGGCTACGAAAAATATCCTAGAAAAGGAAAAAAATCAAATAAGAAAAATAGATTTGTAACTATTGAAAACCATTGTTTGTAATAAGATTGTTTGTAATAATGGTATTAGAAAGAGATTAATTAAAGGTGCATTAGAAGGGATATTAGATCCATAATTTAATTCGTGGCATTTGACAGTACATTGTCATACTGTTTCTGCTTTAACTTCAGTTTTTACGACACCTTTTCATAAATGATAAATTATTAATCTTCCATCTAAACTAATCAATCTTCCACTGCAAAAAGATAAAAAAGCTGTTCTGCTGAAGTTGTCGGGATTAATTTGGAAATTAGTTATTACAAACTGTTACAAAATTATCACAAAATTTGAATGAAAGTTATTTGAATGAATTAAATAGCAAACTGTTGATCTAACCTGAACTAAACTTAAAAAAAAATATATTCAGTACTATGATACTCTGCACTCCAGCATTGCAGCCAATACTGAGCCTGCTAGAAATTATTACTTTCTTTAAAAACTTAACATATTTTGTTTTGATTTTGAATTCAGATGATCTCCTTCTAAATTGCCACGAATCGAATTAGAGTCTAATTCAGTACTAGTAGTATGAGAAGCTAAAATAGAAAATAAACCACTAGTCATATTACAGTGATTGATCGTATTCCTTTATTCCGTATGTTAAAGAGAAACGTTTGTCGTTTTAATAATTTTTCTAATGTAAAAGCAACCAAAAACTATAAGCAAATATTGGCAAACCCAAACCGAATTTGGCAAGCAAACTTAAAAGCATCCTATATTGTTTGTTAAAAGGATATCGCAATATGCGCACCGCATGGCCTCTTCCATATTGCAGTACAACCCATTCACATCGAAACACAACAAATCATTACAACCAACTGGTTAAAAGTATTACATGGAGAAACGATAAAAAAATAACGAATACATTACAACTTATTACAACTTTTAACAAAATCCAACAAATTAGCTTCGTTAACGCTGAAGCTACTCTACAGTCTTTGCTGCGCATTAGTACAGCGGGCACTCATCCAAACAAAACAAAACACTCTTTAACAAAGAACATCGCATTCTAGTAACGCATTGTACTATCATTATTGTTTTGTGTTTGTTCGTGTATTTTTTTTTGTCTGTGTGTGTTTTTTCTTTTTGCATTTACCAGTATCAATCCTATCGACGCAGTCTGCATCGTTGAAGAGCAGCGGCAGAAGGTGAAGATATTTCGTGGGCGAAAAGTGAAGAATATAGTCAGAAGAAAATGTACAACATAAATTGTGGGAAACCAAGAACGAAGGGTCGAGAGGAGGGAAATGCAGGGAACAGAAGGAAACGGGAAAAAGGGAATGCTTAACACTGCTCAAAGTTTGCTCGTAGAACATAAAACTCGTTTTCTAGGCGATCAACGGATGATGAATGAACCATCTCACAGGTATCAAGTGAAAAAATAATATGATGATCTTAACATAATATATACCGCAATGAGTACGGGCATAAAGGAAGAATGCAAATGCAACAACATAAACCGATGTGATACGGAAAGCAAACGGAACAGAAACAATCTACGAGCGACAAACAAAACAATCACAACAACAAAAAATAGATGTATAATAGATGATCAACAGCGACAAAAACATGCATTATTGCTCCACTTATTACGTATTAAATATTAAAATTATGTACACTAAAATTTAAATTTCATCTTCTTATGAAATAAATAACGTTGGCGGTATAAGATGAAGAAAAGGAAGAAAGAGAAGATAACTATCGAAAAAAAGGAGAGAAGTCTTTTTTTTATGATCCAAAATATGTGTCTGGTGCGGAAATGTAGCGACAGGCCGCTCTGTGTGCAACAGGTGAATAAATAGGTGTACGTTTGAAGATAATTTTTCGTCTATTCTACTACTGAAAGCGGTGTGTCATTGTGCGGAGAATCCAAAATGGGATCGCTTTCGACTTTAATTGTGTGTTTTCGTTGTTATTTTTTGATTGATGAATGAAAGAGCGTAACAGCGCAGTGGCCGCTGGTGCGAACTAACCTGCAAATCGAGACAGTCTCGATCGATCGTGCCCGTATAGATAAACTTTAAACACTGCTGCATTGCTTGCGGTGTGATCACCTTGCTAATTTGCACGACCGTCTGCGTTTGCGTGTAGCTGTGTCTTCCACTTTCAATCTAAAAAAAAACAGAGGAAAACGTCCTTAAGTTTAAAACCACCCTGAAAGGGCGTTTGCTATTCGCCAATACTTACCTGGAATACTCTAATACTTTGAAACACGGGATGATGCAACTCCCGATAGAGATCTTTCTTCGGTTCCACCGTTGGCAATGCCTGATAGCTGGACCGTCGTTTCAGTTGCTCCCACATGCTGATCGCAAAACACGAGAAAACACAGTTAGTGAGTGGACGTTCGTTTCTACCACCAGCGAATGCACCTACCGATTGGGAGCCACTTTGTTCTGCTCGAGCCGGATTAGACACTCGGTATCCTCGTTAAAATCGGCCGTCGTCGATTCTCCAAACGTCGAGCTTACCATGCTAGACTCACTGCTGCTTCTTGCACCAATGTCACTGATGTCCATCATTAATAACCTACACCATCACCGTGTCCACCGGGTTCGTACCGAAAAATAAAGCGTGGAAAAACAAGAAGAAAATGGCGCAACGCTTAATAGATTTCGATGTTCGTTCGGGATGGGGTGGGGCGGCGAGAGTAATTGGAATTGTTGCTAACCTATGAAATGCATTAGAACTACTAGCTAACATAAATCTATGTACGGAAAAACGGATAGTACCGACAATTAATACTAGATCTGTATAGCACTGGGAATTGAACATGTTAAGCATGTCCTTCGTATGCGTGCCGGTAATAACGGTTACTTCCGGCGGCGGAGGTTTCGGCGGTCGAAATGGTGCCTGCAACGCAAAACAGAGAGCAATTAGAGAAATGTATGTTGAAAGTCCTCCGCCACCGCAAAGTATCTCACCTGCAGCAGTGGCCTCTGAACACGCTTCAGGTTGGTCATCCAGAAACGATGCTCGCGGCGCGCTATTAATGCCGCCCGGATCGCATTCTCGAACACTTCGTTCACGCCAAAGTACGTGAACACGCTCGTCTCGTAGTAGGCAACGCCCAGTTCCTTCGCCACGGCCCGTGCCTCATCCGGCATTACCAGATCGGATTTGCGCGCCGCCCGCACGAAAGGGCTTCGTTCGCCGAAGTAGGACAGATACGTCTCATCGCGGTACATGTACCGTAGATCGTTCTTACACCCGACCAGTATGACGGGTGTGTCGGGACAAAACTTCCGTATCTCCGGGTACCACATGGCGCGACAGTTTCGCAGTGAGACGGGATTTGCTATCGAAAAGCATAGCAACACCACGTCCGAGCTAAAACAAAAACAAATGGGAAATTATTTTATTAGAATACATCGCGATGATGATTTAGTTCCTGCTATAATGCTTACCGTCCGTAGGCAAAACGTCGATCCTTGTCGTGATCGCCGAATGTGTCCCAGAGGCGTAACGAAACATTAACACCGTCCACAATTTCCCACGAACGTTCGAGGACCTGTAAATAGAAAATATTCGCGTAAGTAAGTCCATTTCGCAGCAGCTTTTATTTTATAACAGACGGAACATTCTGCAATCAAAAGGGTGCCCCAATAAAAACTATTATTGTTGATCGTAGATGCGTCACCAATTGCACGATCTTCTAAAAGCCCATCGATCAGCAAATGACTCACCGGTTATAATGTATGCGCGGAACGATCATAAAATAAGATAAATGCATCCTAATGATTCTTGAAGTGGTAGCATTCAAGCGCCACCGTTACGCCGTCGTCCAGATACAAGATCTCGTCACCTCTTTGAACGTACTGCCTTATCCACTGCCTACACCATCTTTACGCATCATTTGAGTCAAGTAGCATCGCTTTAGATCGCGGACCGAGTAAGAAACCCACTCGAGAGGTACACAAACAGCATTGCATTGCATTTTCCAACTGCGCCATATTGCGTTACGGAAAACACGAAGCTGTAAAACGTAACCTAGCTACAATAATAGCAACGTGCACGATCTGCACCGCATTTTGTATGCGGTTCCACAGATCTAAAGTAAATAAAAACAGGCCCGGTTGGAATACTAATCGTTCCCACATCGCCCCGGTTCTAGGTATGATCATCGGCTTCAACCGGCAAAGCGGGCCGGCTCTGGAGACACGTTTTGTTTGTTGGCGTTGGCTGTAGTCGTAATTGTGCGCGATGTGTGGGGCCATGCGAGCGTGACAATTCTTCTGACCCGAAAATACGGTACACAGCACCATTGTAGTGCTAATTAGGGTATTACTCACGGTACGCTAATTCTGAGCGCTATTTGCAAGCATCAAATTATGGATGGAATTCGAAGAGACATTACCATTTTGCACAGCCAATTGCATCGTCTACCAATAATAGTCAAGACTACTAAAACATTGACTTTTGCGCTAAAATACATAACAAATTGTCGGATGAGAGTTAACAAATAAGTTAAATTATATATTGAATATATTTAGGCAAAAACATTCAAAACATGGCACAAAAAGCAAATTTTCAAAAAAGAAACAATTTAACACTTAAATAGAAAAAAAATTGTACCAAGTGCATCAAACTATGCAACTTTCAATTGCTCAGCTTGGCCTATTGCGCATTATTATGTAAATGGTATAAAGATACAAATTGAAATTCAAATGTGATGACAGATAATTATAAGCTAATTAATTACTACTGTCACCCAGCTTGTTTTATTGACAAACAGATCCAGAGTTCGTTCTGGCGCTCTGTTGCTATTAATAATACCGTACAGAAAACCATCCATTTGATCAAAGATCCCCTTCCTGTCGGTGATCTTCGATCGTTTTGATCAAACAATTTTAACTTGATTTGCAGATAAAGTACTCTGTTGTTCAAATTTGTAATTGTAGTAGTTGTTAACTTCAAATAACTTTTAACTTCAAATACATTTTTACTCAAGTTCAACCTAAAGCATACATGTATTTGCCACATATATTTAGCTATCATTTACTATAATCAAATCAAATTTTCCCTCCGTTTAAAAGGTTTTTTTTCTTCTTTAAAATAACAGCACAGTCTCGATACGACCCTAATCACTAAGCGACTAAGAATAGAAAAGCGACGGGTAATCCTTTAAAACGGAAAAACAAAATCAAAAACCAATTTTCCAATCCCATTCATCCAATTATGTTCTCTAAACCGCGAGTAGTACTCCTCCCTTCTACGACGGAGCGAAATCTCTGCTTGGATTAAATTTACCGTGGATCCGGAATGGTCGCATGCGGAATAAGCGAAAGTATGCTCGCTATTAATCCTAGCCCAGCGCCATCGTTCCCATCCACAATACACGCTGCTACTAATCTCGCTGCTCAACTGATCTTGATACACTTTAACGCCAGCGGAATCCATCGACCGACGTCGTAACAGTGTTCGGAGTTTCGGAGAGTCGTTCCGTTTTACGTACACCACACTTTCGACCAATTGCTAGCTTTGCTTGGCCTGGTTGATTATTAATAGTAGCTCGTTACTGGAGTAGGGTTCGATTCCGGTCCCGTGCCCGATTCGTTCGACAAACATTCTACCATTTTGTTGCTTTGATGGGATGACTATAGATGGTCTGTCATTTTCCATGCTCATGCCGAAGATTCATGCAAAGCAAAACACTGCCGCGATGAGTTCTTTGTCCGTTCTTGAACCATTTCCCCACAGATGGGGTGAAAAATTAACGGGATAAGAGCAAATATCAAGAAAACTGGCATTAAACAACACCAGAACCCGATGCGGAACGAATCAATGGGTGTCGAGTTCTATGCGTTCCCATTCTTCGGATCAACACATTGTACATGGACAGCATCGAGGAGAGCGCGTGCACTTTAAAACATTGTACCTCCTAATGTTGCCACTTTTCTCCCTAACGACGTCTTCGCCTGCGTGCAGTTCCCGGGTCCCGAGATCGAGTGTACCATCCCCATCGCCGTGGAGAACAAAGAAAGGAATTCAATTCATTGTGTTGTTCGCGCATTCCAGCGGAGTGCGATCCGATAAGGCTGCACGTGGGAAACAGGGACGGGAAACTCTTCCGGAGCTTCGTTTGCCATTGGGATTTGGATTTGGGTGGTGGGATGAGGTTGAAAAACTTTTGCCAGCCAACCCCCAATGTGCAGTGGAGCAGTTCGGCTCCAAGAAGGAAACTCGTTGCATGTGTACCGTCTGTCCGGAATGGTTGTTCTAAAAATAAACTTTTCCCCGTTCGTGCGCGCTAACGCGCTCCACCGTTCGCAATGGCAAGCAATAAGCGAGCAGATTGCAAATTTCCTACACCCGGAACCCGGTGCTGCGCGGTACACTGGAACGAGATATCCAGCTTGCATGATAAAAAGCCGGTGAGAAGATGTTCAACAGACGATTCCTTCCAACTAAAATGCGCTGGTGTTGTGAGTATCGGCCAGAGGATCTAGAGGAAATTGAAGAATTAAATATCGTCTACCACAGGGTTGTCCAACTTGGGATGTCTATTAGGAGGAAGTTGAGTACCTTTTCAATTTTGATCATGCAGTTGTGCTTTTTGAATCTATTGGGAAGGAAAAAATATATAACTCTTAAGTGAAGAGTTTTTTGAGTTTACGAATCACAACATATTAATGACCCTCTGAAAATTAATTAACTCATGCATCTGAAAATTTTCTAGCGTTAATAAAAAAAACACACATGTATCTCGGAAAATTCCAAATATTCCTTCTTTACCAGCACAACAACCTTAAGCGGTCTAAGCCTGTCATTTCTGGCTTTCAATGCCTTAATTTACCCCTAACTACATATTCAGTTCTGTGTGTATTCATAATGGTCCGGATGGGATTTTGTTTCGGTCCTGCCGTATTTAGACCGGCGCCGTTACCAAATGCTCTACCAAATGATCCTTAATACCAAATAGTTATCAATTTTTGGTATATTCTCATTTATTAAAGATTTATCAAGCGTTGCATATTTATGACTCTTTGGAGATTCATAAATTATCTCCATAATGATTCAGAATCTTTCATACGGTAAAAAGATTAATGTTGGGTCCATTAATCTGCTTTAGATTGTAGAACTGGTTCAGTTCTAAGAAACTTATCAATGTCGTGAATAAAGCTGTTATTTATATTATAATCTTTAAATATTGTTGTAAATAAAACCCCATAAATAAATAACTAATAATCTCGGTCTGTAGATGGCATTTGCTGCAACAACAAATATTATTATTACAAACTGTATTTTTGGTGCATTTGACAAATAATTTCACAAAGACAAAACATGACCTAGCACAATAACTGCTAAGAAGTTATTAATTAATAACCCAGAAGCTTTATGAGCCTTGGAACAATATTTACAGCTGTACCAGCTGATACCATAAAACACGCAAAGATAAATACGTCGGGACAATAATCAAACAAGCAAACAATTTTTATTGGGTGCAATATGTCTGATATTTGATCAGGCCATAAAATAATTCATTTATGGCAAAGAACCTTTGTTGAAAATTACGGCGCATTTGTCGCTCTTTCACGCGAACAAATAGTTAAATTTTCCTATTAAATAGCCAATAGTTTGCAAGAGTTTGCATTGTTTACACCAGAAAGAAATAGTTGGACAACCCTGATTTTCAAACCGCTACGGTTTAATCGAACACCAACCTAACGAATAGGATGCCAGGAAGCAAATGCATTTTCCGCAGCAATCCCATTAAAGAAGCTAAGCGGACCAAGTTTATCTTCCCCCACGGTAGCGACTTTTAAATCCCCCCCACCGGATACCTACCCCAGTGCACGCAGGATGTACTTGCTATGTTCTGTCTGGGTGCCATAATTTCATTCTCAAAACCCTACTGGGGAACGGCTGTCTGGGTAGTGGATGCATATTGGATGCACTCCGAACCAGAGCGTGAACGAAAAAGGGGTACCCCGGCGTGCGAGTACTTACATCCTTGTAGATCCGGTACTGGTCAATGGCCCAGACGGTTGGCACATGCGTGTTGAGCAGCTGGGATAGCGAGACGTGCTTGTTGCAGGCCCGGGCACAGATCAGCCGCGTCTTTCCGACGGCCGTATCTCCTACGAGGACACACTTTACCAGCTCCTGGTGTGGCTGTTCGTTGTCCATTCTTCCATACCCGGCGGGAGGATGCGCGTCACGGGGGTTGTGTTCGTCGGTGTCGTCGTCTTCGTGGTTGCTGCTGGCTGGCGTGATGAGTCCCTTCGACTTTACCTAACCGTAAACTTCGAGTGCTGTATGTTGTCGTTTTTTTTTATTTGGTTTGTACGGCCACGTGAACGAATCTGCAAAATAAATCAGAACGAAGAAGAAACTCGTAAACAAATAATCTGTTGATGGTGAATGGTGCCCAATGTTCCACGGCAAGAGAAATCGACCAAACTTTAGATGTAGTTTTTCGGCTTTTGAGCAATTTCGGTAGAGCAATGGTAGAAGACGTCGTTAACAAATGTTTTATGAGACTTTTGACGTCCGACAAAGATACGCCGCCGTGTGCGAACAATAAAGCAGTTGATTCGCAAACGAAAAGTTTCACAATCTATCGCGGATTACCCATTCAATTGTGTTGTTTGTAGAATCTGTCCCTAAAAATGTCGCTCAACGAAGACGGAGAAAGAACAAACAAATGTTCAACGTGAATAAAAGCTCTCACTCTCACATCCACGTTCAAGGATCGGGCTCATTGTCGCACTCACGTGGTGAGATGAGGTGAGATGAGGTGAGGTGGTGAGATTTCACACGCAGAAAATGCTTTTATTTTCGCTACCGCGATACGGTTAGGGTCCTGGGTCCTGCAACACTAATTATTAGTGCCGGGTATGCATAAGACGACCTCTCATCCTTAAACACTGCGCTACGCGCATTTGCATAATTTCGCTCGGCAAAATTGTTACCACTTCCCCGTTGTCCACCACGAAGGGTACTTGACGAAACCTGGAGGATATGTACGGGAACACCGTACAGTGGGTTTAAGTAATTAGTGCCTTAAGCTCTCGTGATACACGCTACGAGGGGTGTACATTGCGAGAAATAATTTAGAGCATTTATTGGGCAGTAATGGAAAAGAGTTCGTCGATGGAAGTTATGATAGGCGGCGGCATGCGAAACATTAGTGTGCCGTGCCGCACGGATTCGACGCCCCTTTCTAGCGGGCGAGGGTGTTTGGGTACTACTAGAGCTTGCATTAATTATTGCAGCTGCATCACACGATGCACACAAGTTGAGACGCTCTTTTTTGTCGCTTAGAATATATAATCCTTCGGAGGGATTAGTGCATTCGATTAGTAACACTAGCGGGATGGTGTCATCTACGGTTCAAGGTTTGCCGCACGTTTACCTCTTGAAATGTAAACTCCCTACTTGACAACAGCGATCCACCGACGGCATAGACGTTGTTTCCATCTCAACAACAACCACCGTACCCCGTTAAGCTTTCTTAAATAATACGCTCTTGAGGCTGAGACATGGCGATGACGGACCAGTGTTCATCAAAAATTCCGCCCTGAAGATGTCTTTTCCTCCACTCTCGCTCATTGCTAAATTCAATACTCAAGAGCCGCGTTTTTGAAAATAACAATTCCACCACGATTATCTTTCAAATCCGCATTCTTCTGGTTGGGAAGAAATACAACCCACCCGTGGACAGACAAACGACAAGCGTGCCATGTGCGTCATAGTATCCCCCCTGACGCCATAATTTAGAGCCCACCGTATACGGGGATGGGTTCGTTCCACCCAACGATAGCCGGCGGGCGGGGATTTTTCTGGCTGGTAGTTTTTGTTTTGCTACAACTAAAAATTTTACATACATCTCGTACACCTCTCTTCCAACTGGTACAAACCGCTCGAATCTGGTATCCTGATGTGGAATCCACCCCCCGCTGGTGATCAGTGGTCGGCACATTAGCGATCGCTTTGTCGTTCGAAACATGACGCTTTTTTACTTCTAATTGAAGTAGACATAATATTAATTGCGGTTAGGAAGTTATATTTGCTGCAATTATGCTAACTTATGAACAATATTCCTAGGAATAGAAGGGATATTTATCAATCAATTTGTATATAAGATCATTCTCAATGTCTAATTGTGAGTTGGAAATAGTACATTTAACAATTGAACATGAATTGAAGATGAATATTTGGAGGAACACACAAGGATGAAGATTTCTTTCGGTTCCGGAACTTTAGTTCATCCTTATCCTCTCTCCCCAAGGATCTTTCTGTGTAAGTACATTTAGTACTCGCTTTTCCTACCCAGCACGACCGTACAACCTTCTTATAAGTTTGCTCACCACTGTCCTAGACAAACTACTCGAGCAAGTGACGTGTGAGTGGAAGTGCACCGGTTTTCGGTGGATTCGCTTAACGGAAACTGGTCTCAACCAGGTGATTCCTGGAGTTGTGGTGCCGGTGCCCAAAGCAAAACATAACTAACGAATAAGCGAAACAATCACTCGGGCCTTATCTAATCATGCACAGCCTCACTAGTACAAACGCCGAACGACGCGTCTTGCACGAGGGATTGGCGATTAACGGAACGGGATGATTTGGGGGGTTGTTTTGAGGGAATGTATATCAATTAATGAGTGTGGAGTGAGTTCCTTAAAAAGAGCTTAATATTTTTAGATCACATGTCACGGATCTCTGATCTTTAATGATAAATTGATTATTTGCAACTTTCGGGTATTTCAAAAAGGGTTTTGTAGATGCGTTCTTGAAGTTCATCCTTTAGATCTTCGGCTATTATTATTATACTAGCCCAGTGGCCAGCAAACATCTGGGAGCAAAGTATTATAAAAATATAAATTAAATAAATATAAAGGGCTAAAATATTAAATTTGGTACTTTAAAATTTTAATTATGTGTGGCTTATAATGTGTACATTATAAGTGAAGATATCCACCAAAACAAAAGAACACAACGGATGCCGAAAGATCCCAAGTTTGCGCTGCTCTCAGGGAAAATTTGAACAATGTTTAGGATTTTTTTCATTAAATGTCATTAATCTACAATAAGGTTTAAATACAGCACACTGTTTGGTCAAATTCTTAGCAAGCTTTGTATACGATCACAAGATCAGGACCATCTTCAACAAAGAGTCAAGAGTGATATTCCCAAAGAACTGTATATCACCGATCACTATACTAGCCCTCTTTAGCTAGACCTTGTGTCAAACCAAACTCTCGAAAGTTAATTAACAGTAAAGGCTTCAAAATTGTGAAATTTCATATTGTGAAGTCCTTTGTGCACATTTCTGTTAAGATTTAACCCAAGATCGGAAGTGATGATTTGTTCATTGACAATTCAGCTATTGGACCTGCATCCTGAATGTGGTTTATCAACTGAAAAAGTGAATTTCGAATCGTTGTGCGTACTTTAAATGTTGTGCGCATAGTCAATTTAAAAATAATATGAGTAATACAATATATTATAACGAAGAAATCAACAGCCAAGAATTAAAAACATTAAAAGAACGAAAACCACTATTTCACATTATGGTTTAACCTATTGTTTTGATGCGCATTATCTCTAGCTTTTGCAAAGATCCATTACGTAGCTGCTGCTAAATGCTTTGATTTTGTATCTTCGTTCCCGATTTGGGGTTGCAATTTAGCAGCTATGGATTGGCCAAAAAGCACAACGTGACCAAGCGCACGTAACGCTTATACATACGTACGTGCGAAGCAACATCATGTCCGGAAATGCAATCCAGCCTGCACTCTGCCGCATCGTCATCTGAATGTGGCGACTTGAGTCAACGTAGCATGACACAAACACTTACTGGGCGGGGGGACTTAATGAAAGCCCCACAGGGGGACAGAGAGTTTCTCAGGCGCATCTTCCGTACGTTCGAGATGAGACTATTGTTCACAGGGTGAATATTCGGTTTTGTTTCTGAAAATAGTAACCATCATCATCACACATGCAACCGATGATAGCCTTTCCCGATCCGACAGACCACCACCCATTCATCATGCCGGGGCCGAGAGTTTTCTGTCAAAAATGACAACTCATGCGACATCAGCGACAAGTGCCCCCGCTGTGTACTACTGTTGCTAATCAAAACCAACTAGCCCATTCTGCTATCACCAGCGTCGAACGGGGCCAAAGCACACACACAGAGATCGAACAAAACGTGCACCATGTGCTGTGGCATGTGCTACCGTGGATGCACCGACAAAACACAATCACCTGCTGTCACGCGCGTTGTCAACTTGCCTTTGGCGTGCGAACTTAGAACTTCGTCATTAGCGAATGTCAACAATAATAAAGCTGTCGAGAGATCCCCCGCCGCGCATTCTCGCTCTCTCCACCTGTCGCTTCGTGTAATCACACACGATCTCTAGCAAATGATACTGCCGATTATCATTGCAACCAGCGCGGCCAACTGCAGTGCAACAATCCCTTTCCCTTACTTAATACGAAAAGTGTGCGATTAGTCTCTCCGTCTCCTTCCAGCGCGATAAGAGGTGCGGATCGCGATCGCCGGCCCTGTTTGCTGGCAGAAATCGCGATACAAACAAACGCCCTGCTCCCCTTGCCGGGTTTTACCAAACGGTATCGCAACATGATGCTCTAATCAGACGCACCGGTTCTGTGTTGCGTTCGAACGCCTTTTGACACTTTCGCTGGGACTGTGTGCGTGCCATGGCGAATCGTCTTATCATTTTGCACACACAGGCACATGCAGTAATCATAACACACAGCTGATCGTTGCACTGGCTGATCGGCTTGATAAATAACTATCAACAAAGCTGAGCTTCGGCATCAGGAGGCGAAAAAAAATGCGCACAAAGTGTAAACAAAACCAAAAACGGAAGCGGTTCCACCGCACGCTGCTGGCCAGAGTCGCAAATTACATCGAGTTAAGCATTAAGTGATGCACAGCAGCGGGGCCGCCAGAGGATCAAAGGCCAATCCCTGCATCGGTGCAGTATCAGGATCAGCAGCAGCAGCGGGAACAAAAGAATGGCAAGCAAAATGAAGCAAAACTTCATCCAAAGTGGGTTAATGGTGATTCCCATTGGTAGGAATTGAGAGTGCGCCTGGATTGCCTTAATCGAGAGATGAAAACATTTTCCAGACGGCACAACACTGTCGGAGTTCACACAAAGGCACGGCCACTAATATCACTTGGCGGGGCTTTATTGTAAATTAACACTGCAACTGCATACGACCTCCGGGGCCTGGCCGCTCTAATGTAAATAATAAATAAAACCGCTACTGCTATTGAGCTTTTGTTTACCATGACCTAATCCTCGGCGATGACATTGAGCATCGGATAAGTTTAGGTTAAATATGAAGAATTTATCGTACAGGAGAAGACTTGAATATTTTAGAGCGCAAAAATCGACGACGACGACTTCTACGCAAAAGTCTACTCGCGGTCATTCACTTGACAGACAAACTCCAACAAACAGACGCTCATTAGCTAATTGCCCTTGTTGACTTCTTCACTCTCGGTAGCGTAACATCTTTCATGCAAACGTCTGTTTGTCGTTGATATAAGTATTTCCGTAGTTTTAACCCTTAGTACGATAAGATTTAACAATATGCCAAGGTGAGCCGCGTCCTACTTTCGTACGTCTACTGGCGATGAATTTCTTAAACGGCGCCATTTCTCATAGGATATGCACTGGGTTACATGATATTTGTTCATTTTGCCAGACGTGCTAAAGATTTGTTACTATCGGTGCTATCAACATGATATAAGATAATAATTTTAAAATAGTTTAGATGTGTTTCTTTATCTTTGACGAATGAACACATGTCTAAGCTTCCGATTTTGTAGAATAGCCGTGAAATAGAACTAGCAAGCCTTATTCAATGACAGAAATTCAAAGCTTGGCTTTTCTAACCTCCTTTGGGATTAACACTTGAAGATACAGGCAGTCCTCGAGATACACTATTATAGAGGACCGCTATAAACCACAAAAAAATCCGCGTATCTCTAATTTTTGCGTAAGTCGAATCCTGGTGCAATTTCGTTTATACTTCAAAGTCACAGCGTCGACTTCTTTCTCTGCACTGAATTTATTCAGCGAATCAGACGATTTTTAGAAAGAATGCATTAAATTAAGTCAAAAACGAATGTTTTATATGACAAAGAAAGGTATTTCCAAATAAATGTTTCGCATTTTTGCTAAGATTTTGTGCTATAAACTAACTCAGCTGTCCAATTTCTAAAAATCGCGAATCTCCGAATCCGCGTATAACAGGAACCACGTATCTCACGGACTTCCTGCATATATAATATAATAAGGTGATGAGATATTAAATCCGGATTACCTGGCTTTCTTGGAAATGTATTCAATTATGGTTGAAGAGTCAATCAAAAGTGTTCCCCACACTATGGTAGAGGAACCTCCCTGTGCTACTATCCAGGATCTTGATATTCGATAAATGTAATTCAATCATTAAAACTCCAGAAAAACGAATTCAAAGTCTGAGAGCACTGGCACAAATCTGTCAAAATAATCACAATGCATCTGCCCAACAGTCAGCGCATCAGTTACAAATCTTCATATAAATCTTTTTATCAGGAAACAGATAGTCACGATGATGAGATGAGTCTCATTATCAGATAGTCACATAAAATGTATTGTAAGCACACGTCACAAATGGCACACAAATGGCACCCTTTTATTCTGGAAACAATCCAACTGGAAACAGTCCATCGTCTACGAGTCAATAATGTACTCGAGCTGCCCATATTTATTCCCCATCTTCCTGTATCACGAGATGCTCATCGGATTCGTTCATCGCAAATGTAGCACCTATGATCGTGATTGATCGTAACACGACCGAACTGCACGATAGTAAGATTGTCGCATTCAATCAATCCCGCGTGCTGGTACACAATCTCGCGATCTCTTTGTCGGCCATCTGCGACGCAGATCCGCAGCAGCGCGCCGCACAATCACGTACGATCGCGTACGCGTCACAAACGTTGTTGTCGCAAATTTGCCGGGCTGGTCTGGAAATATGGACGATTTCAACGGCGGCGACACACCCTTACGCATTATTGCAATCGCTGCAGTACGCGTACGGTGTTCGGGTTGCAGCACACCTCCCGTTCATATACCCGATGCTCCCTCTCGCCTATGGCCTTTTCTTTTATGGCGAGTGGTTTGGTTAATGTAGGGCCGTTTGTTCATCGTTAGAATTCACTTCCGTGATTAGTTTGAAGGCCACAGATAGACGCATCGTTGGCCCGCCGAAGCTGTCTCTTTGTGAAGGAATTAGTCCGCTACTGTTCAACATTCCTGTGCAAACAGTGTGACGGTGGTGTAATCTTTGAAAGATGATTTAGGATAAAACCAGAGCTCCAAAGAGGTTTTATTTAGCAATTTCTCTTGATGATATTATGCATTTAAAATTTATAGCATCGCAATAAACACAAACCATTGCGTAAAATACCACAAACTCCATAAACGAGTTGGATCGAGCCCCTTACAGCCGATCGTATAATGTGAATTCCGACATCAACCACAAGTCGTCGAGTATGGTAATATTCGGCATGTTTCCAAACCTACCTCCAAACAAGCCACGAGCTACCCGCTTTGCAACAGCAAATAGATGGTCGCAAGATTCTTTTTTTTTTTTGTTGTTTCGCCCATGTTCCGGACCCGTTAGGTTGAAGAAAAACAGGAAATCTTAACGGAGAATAAACAAACCTATCAACAGCCAAATTTTGGCTACACCACGTGTAGGCACGCGCGCACACGTCGCATTAAACAGTGAACAGTTGTTTGTCCTTGATAGCAATCGAGGATCGCACGAATTGTAGCACCACACCAAGGCGAACGAGATGAACAATCAAAATGTTGCCTGCAGCGCCTGGAGCTGCACATATTGTGGCGAAAGCTTGCCCGCTAACATGTTTCGGTGTAAAAACGGTGCACAATATTTCATCATCTGCACGGGAAACCACCCGAGATGCGGAAGTCATCGGACAGCACCGCCGTGTCGATCGGTAACGTTGTCGTCAGCAACCGGTTTCGGTGGATCAGTGATCGTGACTGACATTTCGGGCACGACCCTCATGCGAATCGAGTTTGTCGACATAGTCTGGCCGTGTTGTTCCCTGTACGCATGTAAGTGTACACAAAAACAAAACGACGCTCGTCATACTGTCTCTCCCTGGATGGCACGCCAAAAAGACCTTGATCGTGAACCACTTGTTCGCACCGGATGACGCACGATCAGGTGTGTATTAGTCAGTCGGGCTATCGATTGTAGCATCCCAACAAAAAAGTGATCCTCTCCCGTCCAACAATGCTGATGTAAACTGTTGAAAAGATGCTGCTAAACGACAACACTTCTCCTCTTTAAGATATTTTTAGAATTACGGACCCGAAAATGGTTTGTTTGTCCAGCCGACATCAAAACTCAATCACACTGATGCTCTGCTCCGCACTTTGTCCAATTGTGCTGCCGTGAGAGATTTGTTGACCAGTTGTACACCTAGCTTCGGGCTGCGGGGTGACTTTAGAACATCTACTGCAATCAACCTGGTGATGGTAACACGGCAGGGCGAAAGACGAGGCCACTCTTTTAATCTCCCATAAATCATGTACTCTCGTGTGTTTGCGTCTGTCTGTCAACTGTCATCTGTCCGTTAGGTCATACCTACTATCCCAAGGAGATGAATTTAAATTCTTCGCTCGAGTCCCTCGTGAAGCTCCACTATCGGGAGTACTCTTCGCGCACAAAGGGTTCTCTGAGCGGCTTCTTACATTCCGTCCGACCGTCCGAAAATGCGATGCGCCATTTGCGATGCGAACCAAGGTAGGCACAAGGGAACGAACTTCCTGTGGTGTTGGTTGTGGTGACCGGCAGATATCTTGCTGGTGTGATGTGATTTCATTACCGCCGAATCGCTCGCCCAGTTCGTCATCGTGCTTCCGTCCACTGTGCCGTCTGTAGTTGTAGTAATCGTAAACAACGCACGCCCCGAAGCTATCTCTGGTTGCTGGTGCTGGAGTAGGTGAAACATTCGTTTTAGCACCTTTTATTGCTCAATTATAGTGCAATTCATGAGTACGATGATAAACAGGGTGCTTAACCTGATTTACGAACGAGTGCTGGTGCGAGTTCACTTTCTACTAGAAGAAGATCTCCCTTTCCCGCTATATGTCTCAAGAAGAGAAGAACGAACTGTTACTGTATAAATATTTAAGTATTTAATGTATCTTCCTAACCACACGGATTCTGCTACCAGCGACATTATTGCCAACATCATAATTTATATTCTCACATAGAGGTATTCATTCCGCTTTGCAAACCACGCGGCAAATCGCATTGAGTGCGGAAAAATGCTAAAGTAAGACCCGTTTTTTACAATGTTTAGGTATCAAGGCCTTATTACAATGTGGCAATATGTTGATGCTACAAATTAACACACATCTTGTCGCAAATATTTGCACGCCATTTAAGGGAAACTATAAATTAGTATCACAACATCCCTTGGGTCCCACGCTAATTTCGTTTACTTTTGGGTGACTTCTTTTTGGATTGTCAGAGGAGATAATCTTCATAGAGAACCCACATCCTTGCCGAGGATGCCTGTTAAAACAGGAACCACCATAGTCAGGGAACTGCCCGATTCGCCAGAGCGCCTACGGACTAACAACTCCTCAAGCCTCAGAACCTATGCCGGATGGCCCGTTAGGACATTTACGTCAGCGATAACTTTTGGGTGACTTAAGAGTGAGAGATTTGACATAACAATGGAACTGTTTCTTCTTTAGGTTGTTTTTCATCACACATAGCTGAATTAGGTTCCTTTAGGTCCTTTAAATCCTTTTGCTGAAGGACTGTGCCCGGGTCAAATGGGATTCAATCTACAACCTCCGGTGTATTAGACCAAGCGCTGAGGCGCAAGACTACGAATAAGAGATGTTGATTGGTGAGCTTAAAGAGATTTTGAGTGATTTATTCGACTCTTATCGGATCAGAGATCTTCAAATCTCAATGAAGAGATCAACTGCTCCTCTTTTTAGCATTTCTTCAACATTCAATTGTATTTTTCGACGAAAAACAGAACTCTAATACTTTTCCAGTGCTCAGTACTAAAGCCGTTTTAATTCTTCTCGTACAAGGACACTCCATTTTGCCTGTCTTAAAGAAAAATGCCTCGGCAAAGGTATAGCCAGACGGGAACGACGACATGGGGGCGCATGGTGATAACTGATGTTGATTATTTAGAGATAAATATTTAGTGCGCATTCGAGGCATGTTGAGAATATCCAATTAATATCAATTACTGCGCACGACTTTTGCCCGTGCCAGCAAAAAAAAAGGTATGATGCAATAGTTGTAACCTGCCGGCGGGGGGGCACGCTATTTCCAATCAAATCAAATTAGCATCACAATATATCCAAACTCTTGGCGCGAACCAATCAGGAAGAGGGGAACCCACCAATTATCACATCCGAAAGAAAAAAAATCGACCATCCACGAATTCCGATTCATTCCAGCACAGATTAATTTATAGCACAGCGCATAGCTCTCTTCCACGGGGTGTATTCCACATCGCCCCAAAAGCTGTGTGACTAATGCGAACGCGGTTCGCTCGCCACACGGTACGATCAGTCAGTCGGGAAAGAAAGGATTTCTGTAGGACACCGTAGCACGAGAGACCGTAAACCGTATGCTTAATTAAATTATCCTTCCCAATGCCTTCCATTTTGTTGACCGACAGAATCGACCACGGGCGTATACGGCGTGTTGGCGTTTATTTTCCACTCTTTCTCTTGCACGCTTTCACGGTGTGCTGCTCGTCTCGTCTGTACAAATCGCCCATCACTCACCATGACCGTGTATACACCCGTACACCGTACATTCCGTACGTCCCTCCGTTCCCGAAAACCCGATCCTCGGGGCAGTTCAATTGCAGTTGATGTGTACATCGTGGGTACCATGGAGCGGCATCCAAAGCTTTTGTATGCATAAGTTGTGCATGAATGCACCATTATTTCCGTCACCTCCTCTCGCAACCGGTCACCGCAACACGGCTGATCCGTTGCGCGTCCCATCGCTTCATCAAAAACCCGTTGTTCAATTATTGGTGATTATCAAGATTAATGCTATTTTTAGCATCCATTCGGACCGGGGGACCGGACCTTTTTATGTCCATCGTTTAGCGTACCACGAACCGGTGTGGAGCGCGCAAGGGAGTACAGGGAGCGTGAAGACGATCGATTCGACCCCAGACGTGGCGCATGGGAGTTCGTCGGCACTGGCGCAATCGAAATGTCTCGGCATACGGTTTTGCGTCTTTAAGGAGACGCCGTTTTCCCGCACGGCACACACGGTACACAGCTGATGGAAGCTGTTGCCAAAAGGAAGCTTATCGTTGTGTCCTTGCGCTGATTTGCTGATGCTGCGGTGCGAATGTTATTTATGCATTTCAATAAAATCCACTGCTTGTGAATTGTTTCACCAAAAGTAAAATAAAAATAATATTCCAGAGCTAATGCGCACACACTGAGAGAAGGCGGCGAAACAATTTGAGCATCATAAAGCAGACTGGGCCTCCTTAACGATCGGCAATTCTATCAATCACAACACGAGCCACACACCCAAAAAGGCTCTCCTAAAAGGTTGGTTTTAGAACTGTCCACAACAATTCAGCTCGCTTTCTCAAAAATGGATGATTCATCGCATCGTTCTCGCGAAGCTTTTTTGGATCTAAAATACAAAAAGTGTTTTTTTTAAGTAAAACGTCCTATTACGAACGATATCACTTACCGCGCGCCATCGTATTGAATGTCATTTCAAACAAAATCGCACGATCCTTTCTGTCGGTGCTGCTGCTGGAGGACAAACATTAAATGTCAAAATTTGTTGTGCATCCCACAGGTCCATCAGATGGAACAAGTAGGGAAAGTGTATGAGTCTCCGCTTTTAATCTAGTATATCCTCACTCCTTAACCCCGCGCTTAACCCAACCAGCTACAGGCGGTTAAGTACAACGGAACCACTACGAACGCGAGCTTCGCTCGGCACAATGTGACCAATGAGCAGCAATGATAGCAAATGTCATCTGTTGACATTTCTTGTGCGAGAGATATGCGAACAACCCTCGATGAAACAAAGGCGGTAAAGTGAAGCTATCCGTTGGATATGGTCGCTAGAGTTTATTGAAAAAAAAAGAATCCCTTTTCGTCTGGCACTGTTAAGGAATGTTAATTAGTAAATTAAAGTCAAAATGTTAAACTCATTAAAGATGTTATTGCTACTCTTTGCTGTAAAGAAAACTTATGGAAAAAAGATAAACAAGTAATATAAAAGATAAAGCAAACAAGAAACATGTCAAACTTCGAACAAATAAATAATAGAACATAAAAAATAAAGAAATAAATAACAAATATAACAAACTAACTGAACACAACAAATAATTAAACTCAATCGAACATGAAATTAAGAGAAAAGTAATACAAGCTTTAATCAACATTGCAACGTAATAAAACGCGAATGAAGTAGCCATTGACATGGGAATTCGAATGAAAATCAAAAGGAAAAATCGATCGTAGTACACCGTCGGCATGCATGTATTAATGGTACTGTGTCTGCTTCATTAACAAATTCAATATTTTTAACACCTTTCTGGCACTGTTGTTTCGTGCCGGAGACATTCATCTAATGCCTTTCGTAGGGGATGGAACAAAAAAAAGCACTAGCCACTGAAATGTCCAACAGCACGAATGCATTATTATTCATTAAATTACTCTCATGATTCATTCCGTGCGATCATTGACTGGGCGACCAAGCAAGAACTATGGTTTTTCTTTTATCGTTTCGGGACAGTTTATCAAACAAAGGGACGCCATTTGTTGACGGAGATATTAATTGCAGTTCATTTAGTTGGAGGTGACTGGCCCTTATGATTACAGGGGGGCGGGCTTTCGCTCATAAATTGATCTAACATAGTTGTGAACAAATCCCGTCGGGTTCTTTTACAATCGTCATCACACCGTTTCTGACCGCTTTGCACAACTGGTGGGCTTTTTGTTTGCTTTCCACCGGTACAGATTGCATCGAGAGAGCGAGTTTGGACGATGTTTTTATTTTCAATCCCCCCATGCGACCATTTTTACCCTCCCATTCTCCACCATTTAGTACACACAGTGGGGCACGTTAATTCCTTGTGGCGCCACCGTTGACGCGATGTGTTCCGTGGTGGCGTCGGAAAGGATTTTCGCTTGCCAGCAGTGCATGAAATCGCGCTTCACAACTGGCCAAGGGGGAGCAGTCGAGCACTTTACAACCCTCAATCGAGACCAGCGTGCAGCGGGACGGTGGTCCGCAACGGCAATAGGATTAAAGCTGGTAATTTACATCTACACTTGCTTCCGTCACCTGTCAGCGCAGCAGCAGCAGCCAGACACGGTGAGCAAACTGTCACTGGGGGCACGATACTTATGTGTTTTTGTTTGTTTTGTTTCCGATATTATTTTTCATAGTGTATGCTCTTTTTTCTTTTGCTTTTCCTTTCCACTTGAAAGCGTGGGCAAGCTGGAAAAGTGCCATGCTTGACATGGAAAGCTAATCGCTTTTATTAGTGGTGTTGTTTTGCAAGGGCCCCTGGCTAGTGGAGGACGTTGGAAACAGATCAACGTTTTATGTAAAGCGATAGAAACCGACCATGCTAAAGCTTTGTATCCATGCCGATCGGAACAGTTTGAATTGTTACTGTGAAATGAGGATCCTGGAGGATCTGTTTTTTATTTATTTTAGCGAGAAGAACTTTAACTTATTTATTAAAAAACCTAGTGTTGGCAAGATAGTTGTTAGATAGATAGATAGATAGTTGTTGAGATCTCATAAATCTTGGTTAAATTATATTCTCAGCAGGTGAACTTCAACTGGATCATTCTTTTTGATACTGCCTATCCATCACTCTATCTGTTCATAATTCAAAGTGTACAACTGTGTACAACTGATAATTCAATATAATTATTGTAATTGAACAATCAAAAGAAACGCCGCTTTATTTCAGAAAGCGTCACAATGTGACATTCCTAGATAAATATTTACAATGCAGAGTAGCGCGTTAATTATTCGTGGCATGATTAAACGGTCACGGCTGGCGGTCAAGGTTAGAGGTGGTCCTAACAATGACCAATGGTTGCAATTGTTATAATTTGTTGGAAAGAACAGACTATTGTTTAGAACGGTTAGAAACTCTTTCGGTGTTGGAACGGTTTTTTGGAATGATTGGAAATAACATTGCTTCGTAGTTCGAAAGATCGTTGCACGATCACGATCTTTTTACATACGACAACCAACGCGAGATCAAATTGAATAATTTCACAAAAATTTAAATTAAAAATCCTGCAACGCTGGGAAAATCCATTTACAAAAGGAATATTTAAATGATATTTAAGGAACAATAATCATTTCATTCGTGATACCATGAAGGAAAAAAGGAATTGGTACAAACTTGGTAGTTGTTTTCACGTTAAACACGATCGACTTCAATAGGAATAATAAACAATAACTTCAGATCAGATATTGCACGTACAAGCTCCATTTGGGCAAGATAATTGTGAACATCGGTTTAAATGCAGTTCCCAAAATAATCGACGTTCTACTAATAAATTGTAGAAAAGGCAAACCCATCCAAATAAGATCCTTCTCAAATTCAGACATTAAATTACATCAGCTTAGTCACGACTTCTATAGATCCCTACATCACACCCACAACACACGTAAGAACTCGTAAATCATATTAGCCAACATTATAAATGCATAAGTTTTCCATCTCGCCAAGTGCATTCCTGCTTTACCTGCTCGAAACGTGTCAACAGAACGTCAGGGGTTTTAACCTGGAAAACTAAATTTAAACTCTCATCGTCGCTTGGCGAGTTTCATTCATGAAATATTCCGCACTCTCACGACACACGAGAGCGACACATGGCCCGAACGGGTCGAACATTCCCTTTCAAGGGGAATGATATTCGCTTGCACACCGACACCCAGCGTTCCCCCAGCGAAAGCGTTCCAGTTACAACAGATTACATCGCTAGATGCCACCAGCGCAGATTGCGCAGACGGCCACATCTTCACACACTGCTGGCACACTGCCCCCGGTGCTGGGTCGTCGTTGTTGCAAGTCTTCGAGTCGCAACAAGGACGAAGAAAGCGAAAAGTGAATCCAATACACCCACCCAAACCATCGATCGCTCCACTAACTTACTAACTCCACCATGGGGTGATGGCGTTGCCTTCGTTCTAATTTATATTTTTGTTTTCCCAATCCCTCCCCCAACCCCAAAAAGGAAAGGCCTCTCTTATGCTCGTGCTGGGGGGGGGATTTCCTTTTGATGACGCTCGTTGGGAATTTTGCTTTGCACACCAGTACCAGTAGGTCGGCGTGTGGCTTCAACCTTGCATGCAGTGTGATTCCGCCCCCAATGGGGGCTCCTGCTAAGTCGGCCCTTCCAATCCCCACCCAGCGTCCGGGGCACGTCCTGGCTAACCCAAGGCGAGGTGGCGTCAGTCGGCTTCTCGTACACTCCTGCCTGCCTGCCTGCCTGCCTGCCCGCCCGTGCGTTTTGGGTGCGTAGGAGCAGCTAATGAATGTGAAAGACAGACCCATCTACTGGGTCTGGGGCCTTATGGTGTGATTTTTCTCGTGGAAGAAAGGAAACACACCGATGAACGATGGGCCACACATTTATCATTTCCGATTTTCCGACGGGACTCCAAAGCCAAACTGTGGGCTGTGGGCGCAAACAGCGAAAGGGAGACACTTTTTCTTTGATGCACAGCTGAAATTAGGCAAACTTTCATCCAATCAACGCATCTTATATCTCGAAAGCCACCGGGAACACACACAAAAAAACCGGAAAAGCTTACGTTGTGCTTTCATCCTTTCATCTTGGCGTGGTGAGGCGTGTTTCACGCGTGCCAAAATCACTACTATGGAGGGCGTCCTCAGTAAGGTTGGTGCAGCTTCTTTTTTTGTTCGTGTAACTTTCGTCGTCCACTTTGCTGACTCAACCCCGGAGAACCCACAGAAAGCGTAACGAATTCCCGCAGCACGTGGGTTTATTTTTAGCTTACACCGGGGACCGTCATCCGTGTACGTCAAAGACAACCCACCCCCATAGGTATAATCTCCTTCGTAAGTTAAACTTTCCAAACTTTGCTTTCGGGTGGAGTGTTCTTGTTCGCCCCGCAAACAGTAAGGATCGTGGCTTAATTTGGCTGTATTTGCTTAAATGATATTTTGCTTTCCCTTTTCGATGGTGCCCATGTGCAACGTGGTACCTTGGCTTATGTAATCTACCCACAACCGGTGTCCCGTGTTACATTTCCATTTATTAATGAATGAAAGATTACATTCCATTTCTGAAAATGTTCCTGCAACAACACTAACAACCTGCTCTCTTTACGGTACGGGGGAAATAAAAATTCCTCACCGAGGGATACCCCTCCTTACTTGTACAAAACAAAAAAGAAGGAAAGGGGAATGGCCACATAGCTCACCGTTGTGGAACACATTACCCCGAAAGCTCATTAACCCCATCACCTGCTAAAATGTACTGGGCACCTCCACCAACCCCCAAAAACCGAACCGGACAAGTTTATGTAACCCGGTCCCGATGATCGACTCCCGCAAAAAGAGCACGATAAAGCTAAAAATATCTCGCCACCCACAAAAAGAAAACGAAAAACAGAACCAGCCGGCAAGCTCTCATTCATAATGGCACTTTCCCTGGATGTGGGCAATTTTTGGGGGGTTGTGAAAGTGATAAAAGCACAGGCAACCGAAAGCAGAGTGATGACTGATGGTGACTGTGCCATAACTGCCCACGAAACCTTCTCGCTGCTACAAAACGTTGGGGCGCACCGGTGAATTCGTAACAAGGTGGCCGCAAAGAAATAAAAAAAAAACACACACACAAATCGATTTAAAAAAAAAGTATCACAAACATTAGGGAATAAGTTTTCTGTTACTGGGGAAAGGGAACACTCGCAAGTATCTTTTTTCCATCGAATATCCTGCAATAGTGTTGTGGGAAGAGGAAAAAGAGTAGCATAATGAAACGAAAAAAAAAACAAACGCAACATACCTTTCTGCTTGGTATCCAATGTTCAAACACAACAAACCTTGACCGTAACCAATTATTAAAATATTTGCTCCTTTTGTTCTGTTTCATGTTTTTCTGTTGCTTTCATGCGCCAGCAGAGAACAACTAAAAAATAACATTGCAACAGAAAAATACATCTCAAAGTCAACGTCAGCGCGTGAAAAAGGGCAGGGTTTTGTGGGGTTGTTTGGGGACCCATGGGAGCCTTTTTTTAAAATTTAGACACCGAAATAAGCAATTAAATGTTTTGCATTTTGCTAAACAATTGATGGTGATGATGGTGCATTTCATCATTTAGAATTACCTATTATTCCTATCATTATTCTGCTGAATATCCGCGGGAATGGCTTCGAACACTTACTATAAACTTCTGGGCGATGTTTTGATTGTCTATTTGGAGGATTTACCAGTATGATTCGACTGTTTTGTTTTGTATTCATTGTGCATAATAATATTATCATTAAATTATTGTTTTAATTTATTTATAATATGAGTTTAAAAAGATAAAAAAGCTAAAGTGAATTGGATTTCATTTCACTGAAAAACATAATAATATGCGGGCGCATCTAAACAAATGCATCGCACTGTATGTTTTATGATAAATTTTAAAAAAGTTTAAAAGAAATAATTTTTCTTATGTTTCCATAGTTGTTCCATAACCTTGATTACCTTTGCTGTCTCAATAAAGCAGATTTATTGGTCTGTTTCTCTATGTTTGTTTTATCTTTGCTTTCATTTGTTTTGATTCATTTTATGACAATGTTTCTTAATTATTTAACCTGTAGTTGTTTTCTTTGTTTGTTTTGTTTTGTCATTATATTTGCTCTTCTTTGCTTTTCCTGTTTGTTTTTTCCCCTGACTTTAACCTTTTTATTTGCTCTTTAACTTTCCCTTTTTGTTTGTTGTTATTTGCTATGGCAAAAAAGTGTGTCTACATTGTTATTAGTTCATTAAAAATTCCCAGAAAAGTTCTCATCTTCAATTGAGACACATTAAACCGTATATAACACGAAAAAGCTGAATTTCTATAAGTTTCTAAAAATTTTACAAAGAATTTTGACATTATTGGCCCAACAGAAACCGCGTGAAAATAAAGCTTTGTTAATTCGTAGAAAATATGTTTTTAAAATATCTATGTTTGTAAATAAAATATATTAAAAACCACAAATTAAACTGAACTAACATTTACCATAACCGTTGCAACAAACCCTACAAAAACCTGGCAGAGCTACCGTTACAGGATGAAAATAGGTCCCCCGTCAATCACGCAAGGTGAAAATGAAGGGTATACACCACTAGCACTTGTACCGCGTGTATCCTTGCGGTTCTGGCTGTTGCGGGTAGCACGAGAGCACTACCAATTTTCCAAAACTCAACCTCCTCCCATTTGGTGGTTCACAATCGATAACAAAAAGCTCGCACATTATTCCAGCTGCTGAGCTTTAACACAGTGTGCCTTGTGTCTTGGGGGCCGAAGTTTATAAATTAACCCCCCAGTACGTGCACAGAGGCGGGCCCCACCTGCCCATATTTTATCTGTCGCCGATGCGCACAGCACATTTTGGAAGTTTGCTAATAATAGAACGCGCAAGAAAACACAACAACTAAAAAACTCCCAAACGTGGTGGTTTGACTGTGGTGCACAGGCCCACATTGAGGATTTGCATATTGAACCGTTGGTAAAAAAACAAAGCACGACAAAGCGGCACTTTTGAAGCCTAAATTCAATCATTTTATCGCACTCGTTCCGTTGTTTGATGCATCTTCTTAACAAACGCTGACGGAATCACGGAAGACGCACGGGCGTGAAACGAAAATCAATAGTGGCCAACACCGCACCGCGTTGCGCCGCATCTAGACAAACATTACACAATGTTTGCGGGCAAACATACAACACAAAGCCCCGGACACACTCGAGCCACCGGCCGGAAGCGTATCTCAAGCGGTCTCCGGATAGCGTGAAGAGCCGCACACGGATGTGCCGACCATACATCGAGTGCCTTCCATCCCCGTCCATTGTGTCTTCTTTTGGCATGCTCAGCAGTTGCGATCGTTCTGTTTTTCGGAAAAGGAAAGTTTTTCCGGAACAGCAAGTAAGATTTTGGGACACCGAATATTGGGCAGGGTTGGCCCCGGCACACGTGTTCTGCCAATTTCTGATCTAGATCGTTGATTAACACACAAGTAGCAGAAGCAGCAGCACTATTCTGGAGGTGTGTGTAGATAATAGTTGCTAATGATCACTAATGGGTTCGTCTGGTGGTGGTGGTGCTAATTTTAAAACGACCATTACTCACGTTCGACATCAGCCAACATCTATCTCCCGTTAGTAACTCATCTTTTTTGCAGAAGTACCTTACCTTTTATAAAAACACACAATTTCCCTACACTCTTGTTGGTAGTTAGTGCTAGCTCTCAGCGGCATCTTGCCCGAGTCCTTCAGGGATAATAGGGGACACATGCTGCATAAACACGCCAAAGCATCCACTCAACACACGCGTTCCGTGCGGGGCCCCTAATGAGTAACTGTGCCCAATCTGCTGCCAATGCGGATAATGATGCTGCTGCTGCTGCTGATGTGCAAAACACTGCCGTCCGATGCCACCACGCTGGTGCGACAAAGTTTGACCTCTTCGCGCTGGACAGGAAAATGTGTCGCCCCTGTGTGCCACAGGTAAATCACGCGTTGCAGTACATGGTTGTTTTTTTTTAGGCTTACCAAGCGCCAAAGCGTTTCCGGAAAGCGAATGTTGCTTAAACGCTGTGTGATCTTTGCGAACCACACCCTCCAAACAATTCAAGGTCACACGTGACAGTGTCCGTTCGCCAAACACCGAAGACGCCACCCAACAAAATACGGCAAAACACGCTAATTTACCCACCAAGAAACCGGGCTAACACATTAAGCACCGGCGTTTTGATCGAATTTGCAAACAAAACGTGACCGAATTCTTATGTGCCTGCCTGCCGTTAGTTACACCGATAATGGCCTTCATCAGCAGCGGAAGAGACGTAGGGATGTAAATTAAATCAAATGCCTCTGCTATCACACACACGGCGCGTGTGTGGTGCGTAAAGATTTAGCGCCATTTAACATTCCCGATCACACACACACACACTGCCCACCAGCTAGAGACAATCGAGGTGGTACCAGTGCCGAAACACACCGAATGCGTGATATATTTAATTATCGATCCTGCAAAACCGATGATCCACACACACGCAAACACTGCACCGGTGTATGTTGGTTGGAGCTTGGTTCCGCTCCTGTAAGCTTAGCGCTCAGAACTGCGCCAACAGGGATGCTTCGAACACGGATAACCTTTTTGATGTATATTGACACGACTGTCTTTGTCCACTGCACAGCAAACGGTGTAACTGTTGTTTACACAATGAAATAATTTCAAGAGTTATATAAATACGTTATTATTGAAACAAAAAAACAACAACAAAAACACACTTGTTATTGAAGGCACGTATGACGTAGTACCAGTCATGAGTTCAAAACCCAACTCCATTTCAAGTACATTGAACCAGCGCGTGAAGTGATTATGGAAATAGCGACAAAAAAAAACTCATAATATAACGCAGACATTGATAAGATGCTTACCTCGCTGTTTGTGCGTGTGTGTGTGCCTGATAAGGCAATTTATTATGAACAGTAAAGTGCTCTGAGTTGAATCGCTCCACTCGGCCCATAAATACCGCAAAAGACGGTTGATCGGAATGGAGATGACTAAGACGCATATTGATCGATGGTGTACCACGATGTCCTGGGTGACAAATGTTGGATCTGATACAGGGACCGAACGTGGGTTCGATTCTCTTCTTTAATTTTTTTTGGGTAACCTTTTCGCATTCCTTCTTCCAAGTTTTATATTGCATTTTTTGTATCTAATCAAATTAAATATTTTACTTTAAATTTCTCAATTACAATTCCAGGTACAATCTAAAGTATTCTTAAATATTGATTGTTTAGGGCCTTATAAACAAAAATTGCCTAAGACAAAAATATGTGGAAAAGGACAATGGAAGAGCCACCACATTGACGAGTTCTTCGAGCTGTACGGCGAACTTACTGTTCGTACAGTGATTAAGACTCGCCGGGTTGCGGTGGGATGGTAACGTCATGAGTATGACACCGGACGATCTATCCCGTAAAGTCCTTTTATGTCGTCCGCCTTGAAAGAGAAGGCGTGCTAGGCCCAAATTGAAATGGAATGATAGTGTAGATGCGTCCCGCCAGGAAGAATGGTGGTTTAGAGGACTCCCACAGTAGGCCAACCGACATACCGGAGGAAACACCCAAATCAACAATGAATTATGTTGGAACTCAAAGCCAGTTTTGCAGCTTCAAAGTCAGAATAAATTCTTATATCCCCACCAAATTTCGCATCCACACCTTGCAAAACAACCTGTCCATCAACGAGTCTCCTTTGGAAGACCTTTTATTTGGCACAGATCGCAGAACAGATGTGGGCCCACCCCAAAGAGCAGTAGCCTTATCATGGAGCTTGTTTCAAAAAACCAAAAGGCTGATGCCATCTTTTCTGATATCTCCGATGACTCTGTGGTACGTGTTTTCTTATCACTCCTCCAGTAGACCCCCGACACAGAAGGAGGCCAATATCGCGCTCCTACATACGCTCATGTCGTGTCCAAGTCATCAGCGATCATCAGGCACAAATAGCGATGATCTTTGTTACCGTCCGTGATGCAACCAATACCAGATACAAGATTTGGGTCTAAGATAATGCGGCAAATAGTCCAATGTATTGTTTCTTATCGTGTCTAGCCGATAACTGTCAAACAATTCATATTCTGCATTAATTATTTCTGGCATGCTGGGAAGAGTAAGGCTCTGACGCCATTTGTTCTTTATTAACAATAAAGAACTTGGTAAGTCTTCTAAAACTAATGACTACAGGTAATATATACATCCAGGGAATATTGGTGCGAAACACACAAGAAGCCCACGTATTTTAAATTTCCGCATTTATTCAATTGGAAATTTGAAATGTGTGAAATTTAGCTGCATGTTCCAGGTGTTTATTGGTTGCATGAAGTAACAATATCAATTTGATCAGCTTCGTGGTGATCGGAACATTAATCTAGTAGGCAAAGGATTGTCTAGTAGGTCGATAAGCTCCCATCTGAGCTTTGGAAAATATTTTGGAGCCATGTACGCCCATCTGAGTATTTAAAACTCTTTTCACTGATATCAGCAGCAGTTTCAATCAAGGCAAGGCTTTTTAGGACACAAAATTCTAATCATTCCACCACCTTCTCAGGAGAGGAGGTCAGAGATTGTAAAGAAATACTAAAAGTAACACAGGTCCGAAAGACTGCGGTCAATGTGACCGAGTACGCAATACAATAATCACAAAACAGCAAAAATCAATTGCAAACCTTAACGAAGCAGCGAGACACAGCCAAGAAGATCCGCACCGGTATCGCATTAATACGGCTCCACGGCTCTCGGACGGCCAGCTGTATGCGTTCCTATTCGCGTGTTTGTTGCTGGGTGGGTGAAGTGTTTTGCTGTTTTGCTTTTCCATCCGTGATGACAAAACTTTGGAAACACCGAAATTGCCCTTTCGGACGGTTCGGTCGGACCCCCTTTCTGTGGTGTGGTGTGGTATAGAATCAATAAAGATTCTCGATTCTACCACGGCACGATTCTGCCGTTGAAGGGGGGTAACATAATGAAACACCACTGCTAGAGGCACTGCATCCTTTGAACAGGATATATCCACTACATAAATTATATCACATTAAAAATGAAAAATTATCTGCGGTGAATTCATTTTTCTGGAAAATTGAATTTAACCTAGCATTGGCAAAGTTCATCAAACGAAACGGAAATTCCAAACGCGATTAGTATAAGTAACCATTGCTTTTACAAATTCATATTGACAATTGTTAAACGTCAGCCTATCTTGGAAGACAATAAAAAGACAAACCCTGTCTAGTGATTGTTTGCACAATTTTATCAGCTTCCCACCTTCCCAATCAGCTGGAACAGTAGACCGCAGCTGAGGGTGCCTGGTTGTCTAACGGAATGCGGGGTTTGGTGATTGCCTTCCTGCAGATATCCTTCCGATATCCTTTTTTCTACGTCAAAACACAGTCGCCATCATAAGATCTGACAGACGGCGAATGCAATAATAATGGACGAATGCACTTACTATCACACCGTGCCTGTTGTTGGTGGTTGATTCACAATGGCTTTATCTTTCTCTTCCAGGGAACACCGAATTAGCGATGGTTTGGACAGAACTGGATGGACACAACGCCAGCAGAATACACGGCACACAATGTTTCTCACCAAGCAATATGCAACAAAACACTCACCGGCACAATTCTGGGTAACGATTCCGATGCACCTTTTTCTTCCCGAATTTGCTTACACACGGTTGACGCACTAGTCAAACACGGAGACACACTTCGAACATATGCACACACGCACGCACGCACGCACAGCAATAATGCTGCAACAACAAGTGAAGAAAACACCTGCAGTCGCGAACACGATAGCACGATTCTGCGGAAAACCTTTTTACGTGATGGAAGGATTTTCTCTCTCAAGGGGAAACAGATTTAACCCACAGCACGGTACAGTGTTTGGAGTATTGCAGCTGGAATTACTGCGTTCCAGCAATTATCACCTGGAATGCTCGATGGTGCATGTGCTGTTTTCTCGTTTTATTTGCTCACCGCGCTGCCTATTTTCCACAGCCCAACTTGAACCCACTTGATCCTTGCAGCTCTGGCTGTTTTGCACTGCGACCGTTTCGGTGTGTCGTTTTCTTTCGCTAATGGCGTTGCTTTTTCTGCAACTATTCTTCAGCCAGCCGCGTCGTTCCGGTTTTCGGCCAGCGCCGTTGTCGTCTGGTCGTCTATAATTTGGTGTGTGCTTTTATTTTTGCTCTTTTCCCCCTAAGACGACCCACTACACCCGTCGAAAGAAAGAAAACCGTCCGACCGCGCTTTGAATGAAACAAACGATTGAATGGGGAAAGGGAATCGACGCGGCTAACAACCCGTTGTTGTTTGATAGTTAAGCACGGTTTCCACAATCGGGTAAGTTGTCACAACTTGCATCACAGTGCGCTGTGCATGAGAATGTATGAAATAATAATTTTCGAACCGTTTTTTCGACTAGAAATAAATTTTACTGCATTATTTTTTTGGTTTGCTTTAAAGTTTGTTTCATTGTTGAGTATTTTTTTACGGAACTTGCTACCATTTGAGACCGTCGTGCAATGCGGATGCAACAACAAATTTCCATTGCCCTTTAAACCCTTTGAGCAGCAGTAATGTTTCATCTGGTACAGTGTTATACAAGTTTTATTTTGAGGGGTTATCATAAATAATATTTTTAAACATCACATCGGGAAGGTTTTCCAATATATTAATGATTATTCCCCTTAATGTTTGTCAACCGTACGGTGCAACATAAAAAATCATATCGTAACAGGACGCTTTAATAATAGTAAGTGGTACAAGATTTGGAAAACATTCCAAACAAGTTTCAAGTCAATTTTTTGATTGTCAAATATATACATTTTTTAAATTCAAACATTTAAGTATCATCATTTCATGCCTGTCGATACCATTTCAATGAACTATCTCACGCACATAAGCGGATGTCTCTATAAGACCGATTGGTGCAGCTTAGAGTAAATACCATCTTACTGATCGCAACTTGAGCAGATCGTAAAATTCTTCCTCTTTTGACGCAAAAAATGGGAAATTTTTTCAATTTCATAGCTGATTCACTTTTTCTGCAGCTATACGGATTGAATATCTCTTTTTGGTTTTGATTTTACTGATGGTTAAAAATCGACAACTATCGTACGTAATACATAATACGTTCGTAATTTTCTTTCACATCAAAACACAATAATCTTCACCAAAAGATATAAATTACAAAACGAAAAAAAAATTCCATACGTAGGGTTTCTTTTTTTTTGGCAGATCATTTGATTTTCTTTTGTTTGATGTAGCCATTTCTTACAATGCTTTTGTTTTTCCTTTCTAATTTGAAATTTTCCGCCTTCCGCATCTACGCATTCGCCGCGCATTTTAGCCAGCATTTGTATGGCGTGATTCCATCCACCCCCACCGGAGATGCGAACGGCCAAGAACTTAATTCCATAAACAAGAACCTTATCGACTTATTATGAATATGTGCCCACACTATTCTCAAATCAACGGCTTCTCCGCGTGACGCTTTCACAACGGGGATTGACGCGAGTACAAATCAATTATTCGAATCTTCAAGATAAGCATCATCCTATTTCCCCCATGAGCTCAGCATTACTTAGAAGGGAAGGGAGGAGAAGACCAGGTAATTGTTAACATACACACACATACACGCACACACATTTATACATAGTTTTGCTAAGGAACTGAAAAACAGGACAAGAAGAGGTGAAAAAGTAGAACACATCAATTTTAGTACATAACAGGGACTGAAAGAGAAACGCAGAACATAGAAACCAACGTACACATAATGAATCGCAAAATTGGCCAACAATATAGTTAACACAGTTGTTTGGTAAAGGTACACTACAAAAAAAAACATTAAAAATCATCCTAAAAACCTACATGTTAGTGCGGGGCGTATTTGTGGAGCATCACTTTCAGCCGTGTTTGAACCGGGTTATGATTTTCGAGTTTCATCCCTATCGTATCAATAAATACCACCCAACAATTTTGACCGAAAATCGAATCCGAGTAACAAAAAGCCCATGGGATAGTTTACGGGACACAGAAAAAAGGCTTTCTCTCCCAAGGAAAAACAGGAGATCTTTTCCTTTGCAGAGCACGACGGAGAATGGTAGTGGTTGCTTTTAGGGACGATGAGCGATACGGTTTACTGGCGCAATTTTAGTGGTTCAATCATCGTTCCTCGAGGATCAACGTTTCCTGCGGATATAGTTTAAGTTCCTTCAGTGTGCTTTCGTGGTTCAGTGTTGTTAACTAAAATAGAGACAAATAGATAGGTAACGGGTCATAACATATACATTCTTACTCAACATGAAAATCGCATTTATACTAACGTCTTTACGAGGCCACCCAGAGATCACTTTAAACTCATCGATCAGGTACCCCTCGGCGGTGATATAATTCAACAGCAGTTCCAACGGTGTGTCGACGGTAAACTTGCGCTCCAGCATTTCCCCTGCTGGTGTGCGGACCCGAATCTTGGTTATGCTTTCTCCGCTGCTCTGCTGCGGTTCATCCGGTACCGTGCTGCGTGCCTTCGCACGGATCAGCTCACGCTTTGCTTCGTTTTCCGCCCGTTCTGACTCTAGTCGGCGCCGTTCGGATTGCATCATCATCTCCTTCTGCCGTTTGGCTTCCTGTTTAGCCCGATCCGCCTCGAGGCTTTCGCGATAAGCAGCATCCTGCTCCAGTTTCACCTGCTCCCGGGCGAACCGTTCATTTTCTTCACGCAGCTCAATCTTCAACTGTTCCGTGTACATATCGGACGCTTCCATCAGCTTCGACAGCAGATCATCCACTCCAACGTTACCTACAAGCCAAATAAGAACAGCTATTAAGCAGTGCTAGGAAAATAGAAATACTTCCATTATACTTACCATAGATCACCTGAAACACTTCGCATTGGCTGCGATTTTTGGATATCACAAGAATGGCCGGTAACCGATCGGTTGGGATGTTACGCACCGTTATCGAAGCCGTCATGCCCACACAAGCTGATATTGACGATAAAAACCTATCGACCCGAACAACAATATCGATTATTATCGATCATTGATGCACATACACACACCGGTAGAATAACTTACATATTTTTGTTACTTTCGAACGACAAATCCCACCCGTAAAGGACGAAATGTTCCAGCAGAATCTGTATGATGCTTTCACACGCTAATAGCTGACCGCAAAACACATTCGTCAGTACGCTTCCATCGTGATGCAGATATATCGCCAACAACTTACGCTAAAAATACGATTGTTACCGTAAGTAAAATACTATTTAATCTGCTTTCGAAACTGCTTTGCGTGACTGAACTTACGTCTCGGGCCGATTGACGATGACAAGCCTCCTTCAGCGCGTCTTCCAGGCTGCCCTGGAAGAACATCGGATGCTGTGGACCGTATCGTTCAGCAAAATTCTCCACAAACTGTATACTTCCAATCGTTTCATCATCCACATTATCCGGTACTGAAAGGGAAAATGGATCGAAAATGTAACAAATTGTTACAAAGCAACTCTCCAACATCGGTACATACTTAAACGCTTCTGCTGATTTATAATTGGCGTTTCGGTGAAGATATCGTCATCGTTATTGAAATCCGACGCATCCTCAAACTCCTCGCCGCTGCTCTCCGAATCCACTGGAATGATCGGTAAGCTATCGTTGCTGAAAGTAAACAAAGACAATCAAAAAATTCAATCAAAACCAGTTCTTTAATTCCTACGGAGTATGTGATGTGTATTCTGAATTAGAATAAGTGAGTAAATCTTGCTAACGAATACACAATTCCACGAAGATATTGTAGAACCCATTTACGATCTAATCAAGTGATTTAAACTGCTCTTCAGATGTTCAACCCTCTAGCGAGTTACAAATAATAATGAGTGAGTTAGACTGAGGAATGAATCTCTATTTCTCCGCAGTTCACTTGCGTATATCTCTTCTCTTCGAAGTTCTTCAACTCACTCAATCTATTTCAATTTACGTTACTGAGCTACTATTCCCATCCCTATTGCTTACCCAAAGTTCATCATATGACGACTGCTGCTACTGCTGCTGTGACTGTTGTTGGCACTAGTGCCCGCACTGCTGAGTGCATTCAACAGATGGCTGTTGCTGATACTATTAGTGTTGTTATTGTTATTGTTGTTATTGTTGATGGGCTTGATCGCACTTTCCTCTGCGCGCTTTAGCAGCAGATTATGCTCCAGTCCCAACCCCGACTCGGCCAGCGTCGTGTGGTTGGTAATGTTGCTAGGCCACCCGGACCACACCTGATGACGTACCGGGATGTCCGTGATGGTGTACACATGATTTTTGATCGACAGAATATCCTGTTGAGCGGGAAAGTTCAGATGCAGCAGCTGGTTACCGGGCTGTACGTTAATGTGCAGGAGATACATTTGCAAATTTAATGCAGGATGAGCATTCACGCTGTAAAAAAAAAAGATTTCGAGAAAGTAGCAACAGATTAAAATGAATTTTTGCCCACACTTATTTTCCTCTCGCACTTACTCGACGTCCCCAATAAAACCTTCCGCTGTAAGATCGGTCAGCTTCAAATTCACCTCCTTACCAACGATGTTGAGCGCCTTCAGTGGAGTGCTAAGGTTAGTCGTTTCTTTCTGTTTGCCGGATTCCCAACCTTTCAGCGCCTGTCGACACACCGGCACCCGTGTTTTGTCGAAAATCTTTGCCTTCAGATCACCGATCGTCGCTTGATTCGATATACTGATCTGATGATGTTCATTTTTAAACTGCACGTTAAACAGCACATCGAACGGTTTCGTGTCCAGATAGTTTAGCGCAGTGCGAAAATCATGATTACTGTTGGATCGCGAAGAGGATGCACCTAAAAAGCAGCAAAATGCACCATCAAAAGCACAGTCCGGTTTTTAAGCTTCATTTCTGTTTCCGGCATCTTACCAACATCTGAAATGTTAAAAGCCGCACCGCTACTGCTAACATTGCCTGCACTCTTTCTGGCGGCAAAATTCGTTTTCACCGGTGAGGACGGAGCGGTCATCTGTTCCTCCACGTCTGGCAACTCGTCCAGATAGTTGAGGTTATTGCTGTACAAGCCCATGCTGGAACTACTGCCGGCAAACAATGATGACGATCCGGCACTGTTGCTGTTGTGTGATGTGCTGTGCCCTCCATTGCTGCTGGCTCGATCGTTCGGATCCTGTGGCAGTACACGTTGAATGGCAGACTATCCAAGGAGCAAGGAGATTAACGTTGAAAGTGATTATGGAGCGAACAGTAACAAGAATTTTACTTACAATCAAATTCCAGTTCGATGCTTCCAGATGAAATATAGCCTCGGCGACATCTTCAATGGCCGTTATGCTCTGGAGGAAAATTTTGTTTTTAACCACAATGCAATTATATATCGTTACATATGTACACAAGAATGACTTATTTCGTACACAAAAAACAACGGAAATAACACATAAAAATGAAATGCGTCACTATGCGCGCAGCCCGGATGCGATGTAAAAACAAACAACGCTGACACGGCATTGAACGAATTAAAAGTAGCACATTTGAAACAAAATTTAAAGACAAAGAGATACCATACTACTCAGAATTAATATCGACCCGCCTTGTATACAGCACAATGTGCTTTGTTTGAACCATAACCGTCGAACCACGAACATATACTAGTGGTGTTATTAAAGAAATCTGGACATAGAGTAATTACCTGGAAGTCAGCAAGAATTTCGTCCCGATTTTCGGACATTTTACGCGGCCTTTTCTAGCCACCAGCAGCTGCACCGATGTGTTAATTTATCAGCGCACCTACTGTTTTGTTATCGTTGCAATGATTTTAGAATGGAAGCGCCTACTGTTGCCGACACTACTGCAGAATTTCACTACTGGTTGCTATGGTATCTTCAAAGCCTTCCCAATGGCTCCGGCCGGTGAATGTTTTCCAATCTGGTCAACCACAAATGTTGCATGTACGCAGGACTGCGTCGTCACTCAAAGAACCCTGAAGGTAGCCTAGAAGCAAGAAAAGAAATTAATTATGGTGCACCATACCATGCGCTAAAATGTGTTACAAATTCACACAATAGTTTTAGTTTTAATTTCCATCCCAACCGTGGATAACACGTGGCCAAGGCAGTTGCAGACAGGTGCTGCATGTACAAGTGTATTTTTGTAGGAAATTCTCACACCGTAGCTGAACGACCAACGGGAGACACCAACGTTCTTGACCGTCCGTGTTAGCAATGACTTTGATTTCTTCTAGTGAGAAAGAAAATTGCACATTCAAAGAGGATGCTGTTGTGCGTGCCCAACTGCACAGACACACATGCAGGGCACATCACACAAACCCACGCACACAGGCACATGTCAGCACAAGATTAAGCTGTGGATAGAACCAGACTTTCAGTCTCTCGGTAGCAAATAGTTGTGCTTCAAAAAACCGATAGAAAACAATATAGAAAGTGTGATTGCATGCGAAGGAAACGACGTACATAGTGTGACGACACGCTCGAAAGAAAGAGATGCAGGAACCTTCGGCATGCAGGGGGTGGAAATGGGGCGGGGGGCTTGGTAGCACGATGGCCACTATTACTACGCGCTGCGATGTTCGACAGCGAAGAGAGCATAATTCTGACGTACGGGTTGTAGCGAGGGACAAGTAGTGGGGCAATTGTAATGGAAATTGTTGTCTCATCAGCCACCCATCCCTGTTCCCCAGACCTCTTCTTGTACAATAGAGCGATTTTGTTTTTCCGTTTCTATTTAGGGGATGAAGGTGTCCGCTCAGTCTACTACTACTACCCTCTCTATCTCACTCTCTTGCTCGCTTCCTCTTTCTACGATGGCTTAACACTAGAAAACACGCGGATTTTTTGACACTTTACTTTTGTTTCCCAATGTCCCTACTAACGGAGCCCTTTGTTTAGGGGAAGGTGTAGGATCCCTTTGTACTTCTAGACTGGTACACCTTGGCGCAGCAGTAGGGGTTGATTTTTCACGTTGTTTGCACCTCACAATACACGAGATCATTACGTCTCGGTCGAGTGTTGCTCACGTCTTGTTGCTGCTTCCCGTTCACTCTGCCGCACCTTCTCACTCACACGCTCCTCTTTGTTGCGTCCGTTCTCTCACGCTCGTTCGCCCGTTGCTCATGTGCTTCAGCTAACAGAGCTGACTGAAATTACAACACCAAACAACTTTTGATGGGCATTTTCATTCGCTTTTCAATTTCCCAATTGCCAAACACTCGTTGCATCTGGTCGAATCGAGATGTTTCACTGTTTCCCATCATTCATCCCATCGACACATTTCTCCCAGTAGCAACGACAGGGACGTTTTTCAGAATGTGGAAAAATATAAATGAAAATGTTACACGAATGCAACACAGCCCCCCGAAACTAGCAACTATGAATTCGTGTTAATGGTATACAAAAGAATAATAAATTTTCCAGTACGGCCACACGCCAAATACACGTTGTTTTTGTGGGCAAAAGGTGCTCTCTATTGCTCTGCGCGAACTTGCTCGATGAAACGACGTGCAGGCTGGTAGGAAACATGCATCACACACACTCACCCACAAAACACCTAACGATGGAAAAATAATAAACGAAACTTTACAACCAATTTCACGAATTCCTCTGCTTACAGCTGACTGTTTGACGGTAATGCAGCTTCTGCTTTGCTTCGCGATACTTTTACTTTGATTTTATTAATATTTCACGATAAAGAACTGTCCGTCATTCCCGTTTCGTTACACAAAATTAACGCACGCACACACTCACACACCAGCCCTTGCACAAGTTGCGTAGAAATGACAATACGTTTCGCAATTATCTGTTTCTTTCTGTTCGTTCTTTTGTTTCATTCACATGACAGCTGACGTTTGACGTTAGCCTCTCTCGTAACTAGAACAACAACAGCAACGAAATCCATTGAACACGATCGATCGGTGAAATAATTGTGCTGTGGTGTTTAGCTACAGCAAACTAGGATTCTACGGAAATTGGTATCGTTTTTTGGATAAGCTCGATGTGTAGTTATTTCGTATCAAGATGTGTATTACTTATTTAGTTTAGCTACAATGTGTTGGTCATATGCTCTACAGTATTGTCGTAGTACTTTCACCAGGTCGATTGTTTTTAGTTTATTAGTATTTTCTCATTTAATCGTAATTCTACTCTTTATCCTATTTGATTGTCACTACAATCTGTGGTGTTATATTGGGATGATCATTTTTACCGGGTTTACATGTAATCGACCTTCATGATGATGAATAAATTAAGTTCATAATACGACCAATAATGGAACTTGAATTAGCCACAACTGAGTAACGTATAGTGTGTGTAAGGATTAGATTTCTGAACTGGTAATTGGAAGTACTCTACCTTTGCTTTATAGGCGTTTAACATTTCTTTCGATATTTAGTTTCGATTTTGAGCGTTTTCTTTCAAGTACAATATTGTATTGCTCTCTCAGTCGATACGGATTCTCCTATGTTTTAATTTATTACATCAACCGCCTTCCTCCTTTCTCATTGCATTCACCATAAAAACCATGTATCGAGCAACAAGATAATTGGTCAGCATCTGGAGAAATTATGTCGTAGGTGCCGCTGTGGTCGTTCGTGCTTTGCGGGTTATTGGCTGACACGTGGTCCGTGCGGTTTGTGCGAACGCAACGGATAGCAGACCCGCGACGATTACGATGATGGCCACAAGTTTCATGATGAAGAAGCGTACAGCTTTCGGTGGATACCACGGTTGTTCACTAGCGACGGTCAATCCCAAGACTAAGCCTCGATGCGAATGGAACGATGATCTAAATATGCTACCAACAAATCGTAGCAATTCTCCTCATTTTGCACTCGTTTCGGGTTTGTCTCAACGACTGAACAAATAAATCTGTGTATGGCGTATGTCTACATTGTGAACGGTTTGTGGGATTGATGAGTGTGAGTGTCCTTCAATAAACGAGCATTTTAGTGAGATCGTTTCGAAAACTGGGCAAATGTAACCTACTAGCGAGGTTTAAAACGGGTTCGAAGGTATATGGAAAACGGACAATTTGTTTCATGTTGAATTTCAAGAAAAACGATTCCATTGGATTATCTAGCAAATAATACTCAACTTCCACAAGGTCGATAAAGAGACACTTCTGCTGAGATACAACAGATAGGCAAATATTTAACTCATGACTGTACCAGCAGCTGAACACACATTTCAGCTAATTTAAATTTCTCCGTAATCTAGTTTGAAAATAAAACTGACTACCTGAAGAAGGCTAAACAATTCCCTATTTCATCATCTAAAAAGTGTATAAAAACCTATCTATGATCTCTACATATTCCTAGCCAATTGCGAAAGCAAAATTCGCGGCCCTTATCCTTCACCAAATGCTCGAAATCAGTGACTACGATCGTAAAAAATACGCTATTTAGATTTTAATTTGATTGCTGGATTGGCGGCAGTTTGTGGCAATATTAGGATTAGGATTGAAAGGTACAACATTTTATACACTCTTGAATAGCACGATAAGCTATCTAATGTATGCTTTTTTAATAATACCAATCCAATTTATGCTATCCAGGTATTGCAAGATACAACAAACAATTGCCAATGTAGTAACAATTTCAGAAGATATAAACCCATTAAAGACATATCAACAATAAATGAGAATGTTTTTTTGCAGAATAAATAAGAAAACGTTGCAACACAAAACAATATCGGACAATAAGGCGTACAGGAAAGCAGTGGTGAAAAAAACACATTATATTTACTACACCTAAATTAACAATGTACATTCAATAAGCACACGGAAATGCAACGGTACGGGATGTTCCAGTGATCCGAGAACGGACGGGTTTGTTTAAGTATTTGATCGAAAAATACACAATATTCCTACCAGGCGAAATGTTTGGTGCAAGACTTTTACTCCATTTTGCACGAGACTAGACAAAGTTATGCTATTTTTAGGGATGCAACAAATCCTAATGAAAACGAACGGTAAGAAGCCGTTATACGCCGTTCGTCGTCCGTTGGGCGTTTGATTTGTATGTTTTAGCTTCTTCCAGCAATCGGGCTGACAGTGCCTTATAACGCTCGTACTTTGCACGATACATATCCATTTCTTCTCGAACAGCCTAAATAGTTAATGTTATTCAATTTTATTTGGATACTGATTTAGCGGATGCGTACTTACGTCTTTATCCGTCTGCAAACCAACATCGGATCTGTTGATCGATTTTGCTTTCGTCTGATAACTGTTGGTGTAGATCTGAGCGTATCGATTTTCTGCCTCCTTTAGTTGTTGCTTCAATTGAATACATTCATTCTGGTAAACCAAAGCAAAATTAGTGAGCGAACATCATAACAGCATATTCTTTGTCTTCCACTGACCTGTATACTACGGTTTACATTAGTATTTTCGTTCTCCTTTTCCGCGAGACCAATACTCAGGCTGGTAATCTTTTCATTACGCACCCGGCACAGCTGCTTCATCGTTTGATACTTTTTGTTCAGCAGCTCAAACTGCTCCTGCTGTTCGTCGAAACGTTGTTGCAGTGTTTTCAATTCTGTACTTGCACTCGTGTCACTAACTTCCACCCGTCCATTTTTACCAGTGGACACAATCGAAACGGATACGGCCGCACAGGGACTCTCGCTCGGTTGATACGCCTGTACCGCTTTATCACAACGAGCGTTTTGCTGTCGACTGTGTCGCATGCACTGCGTACAGTGTCGTTTGCGATCTTTCTTTTCTCTATCAAGCTCCTGTAGTACCGAGTGTAACTCTTGCTCGATCAATGACTTTTCACGATTTTGATCTTCAAGCTTTCGGCGCATTTCCGTTATTTCATTCTTGAGCGGGTTTGCGGAAGAGATGAGCTTTTGTGTGTTCAGCTGACAGTCCTTCAGGGTAAGCTTGTTGCGCAGCTCCTTAATCTTGTCGTTCATCTCCGTGCAGGCACAATCGGCAGCTAAATCAAGACAGAAACAATGCAAATTTAAAATATTAGATATTGCAATTTGCCGCAAAAATATAATTCTTACTCACAAGTTGGATCCGTCATCGTGGCTATTTCTTTACTGTTAAACAGCAATCCTCGTCGATCGTCGTGTGTGCTCTGGCGACGAGATTTCCGTTCCTTATCAGTCGTTCGTCGCAGCTCATCTACCTCTTTCGCGAGCGATTGATGTTTAAACCTTAGCTGATCGAATGCACGTTCAAGCGAACGTTTCTGGTGTACCGTTTCCTCACGTACCTTTTCCGAGTCCTGAACCTTTTGCTGGAGATGAGTTATTTCTTCTAGCTTTTCGTTAAAGCTCGACTCGTGTCTCATGGTCGACATTTCATCGCGAAGTCGCGCTATCTCTCTTTCAAGACGTTCTAACTCATCAACGCGTTCCTGCAACTGGCGGCCCTTAAGACCATCGATTTGTCGCGCTTCGTTCAGTTGCTTAAGCAGATCTTCATTTTCACGCCGAAGCGCCGACACAACTCGACCATCACCGAGCGATGGGCGACCGGTGGCCATAAAGCTTTCCAACTCTTTCTGCTTTTCGTCCAACTCGCGGCGAAGGTTGGCCGAAATTTGGCGCTCTTGCTCGTACCGTTCGTTTGCCAATTTGCTGTCGAGGTTCTCGAGATCACATTTAAGATTTTGTAGCTCGCGCTCAAGAACGTCCCGCACTCCGGACGACTCTTCAATGTCCATTTCGAGACGCAAGCGTACCGCTAGACTTTCCTCAAGTGATGCTTTCACTTCACGCAGCTCGGTGTCGACTTGTTGGTGCTGCTTTTCGAGATCCTTCAACTTATCTTCAACTTCCGTAAGTTGACGCTTAAGTGCCAGCACAGTATCCTCCTGTTCGTGTCTCTCGCGGACTAGTGTATCGATCGTTTTCCTCTGTATCGCTTCATTGCTATCCATTTGTTCTTCTAAATTAACGATCTTAGCGGATAGTTCCTGTACCGCTATCGTTAGATCGCTGTTTTCTTTACGCAGCTCTTCGAGCAAATTTTCTTTTTCCTGCTGCAGTGCTTCCAGTTCGGTGGATTGTTTTTCTTTTGTTTCTAAATCCTCGTGGAGACGATTTTGCTCTTCCTCTAGACGTCGTTTTTCGTCCTCAAGAGCGATGATAGAACATCTTAATCGTTCCATTTCCTCATTCATCGATCGCGAACGTTCCTTTTCCGTCTGTTCACATGCATCCCGCCGTTGCTTTTCCTCTAGCAGCTCGTTACGAACCATCTCTAGCTCAGCCCGTACCGTTGCTAGGTCACGTTCAAGTTGCGCTACCAAACGTTCGGATTCATCGCGACAGGATCGCAACTTTGCCAACTCGTCTGTGTCTGCTTCGAGCTGCTCTTGTTGCGTCTTTGCCCCATCAATCTGCTCCTTAAGCAAGGCTTCATTTTCACTCATCAATTGCATAATATTTTCTTGCAAGGAATCTAGCTCCCGCTGGAGATTAGCGTTTTTCTCCTGCAGCTCACGCTGTGTGTCATTCTGTTGTCCCACTAATCGTATTTGTTCTGCACGGAGCTTGTCCAGATCAGTGATGTACTTGAGCATTTCCACTTCCCGTTCCTCTAGCTGACTTTGAAGCGAACTATGCCTTATGCTGCACTCGGAATGTTCCTTCTCGATAAGATTTTTATCTTCACTCACTTGATCGACCATTTTCTTCAGCAGTTCTATTTCCTCTTCGAGTTTATGCTGAATCGTATCGTACGATTCGCGATCAGTCTTTTGTTGTTGCTCCGTAACATTACACTGCTCCCGAGCAGCTTCTAGCTCCGATGCTATTTTAACCAGTGCGTTATCCTTTTCTATCAACTGTTGTTCTAGTGCTTCATTCGACTTTGTCAGTTCTAACCGATTCAAGATTTCACTGTTTTCTGTTTTACTCTGTGTAAGCATGGTTTTTGTTGTTGACAGCTCGTGTTCCATTTCATTGCGATACTTTTCACCCTCTAATCGATCTTCTTTTTGCTTCTCCATCAATATTGCTTGTTCTGTGCGAGTAGTCGCTAATTGTTGCTCCAACTCTAGAATATGCGTTTCCAGCTCTTTAACAGTTTCCTGAACGTGTAATAATTCTTCTCGGCTATTAGCTTCTTGCCTCACAGCCGCATCTTTTTCCTCCTTTAGTTGTGCGAGTGCTTTGCCTGAGGATTCCATTTCATCTCGCACCTGTTTCAGGGAGATTTCTAACGCTTCGCATTTCTTAGATTCTCGTGCTGCAATTTCCTTTTCATATTCACTAAACTTTTGTTGCAGTTCGTCGACACGGGCCAGCTGAGCAGCATGTTGCTGCTGTAAATCGGTTAACTCCTTTAGTAAATCTTCTTTTTCCGTAACTAATTGCGCCATACCCGTTTGGTTGGACTTTTCGGCCGTCAGTTCTTTTACTAAAACTTGCATTTCATCAATCTTTAGCTGCAGATCATTATTGACCTTTGCAAGAATTTCCTTCTCCTCGGTAAATCGCTTCACTTGTTCCTCTTGCTCTGTTTCAACTAATGCACACTTATTTTGACACGAATCAAGTTCTTGTTCAAGCTGTTGTACGCGACTATCAACGCTATCCTTCAACTGCTGTAGACGTTCCATATTGTCTGATTGTTTTAGAATGTTTTCTGCGGATAGTTTCTCCTGTTCCTTTCGGAACATATCCAACTCGTTCATCAATCGTACATTTTCCTCCAGAAGCAACTCTTTTGCTGAATGCTGATCGTTGATTTCCGATTCTTGTCTCACAATTTCATTCCTCAATGTTTCTAGCTCAACACTTGTAGCTGTTTCTGTTTCCTCTTTCAAACACATTAGTTTCTTCGATAACTCATCCCTCTTGGAAACGGCCTCATCGAAGAGGATCTTCGCTTCATGACATTCCAATGACAATTTCTCCTTTTCTGCAACGATCGTTTTAGCTTGAGAAATGTGTTCTTCAACAGCAGCTTTAAGGGAATCACACAAATGTTTTAAATTTTCTCGTTCGGTGGTTAATTTTTCAAGCGATTCACGCAACGTTACAACTTCACGATCGAGCTCGCTACGCTTCGCCTGCGTATCCTTCTCTAGCTCCATCTGATTTTTGCGGAACAATTCAAACTCCTTTCGAAGATTTTCATTATCCTGCATTTGATCCATAAGCTGAGTCGATAGTTCATCATATTCGGTGGTCTGTGATTCGAACTTTTCTTTCCACTGTTTGAGCTCCTTTTCCAGTTGTTCGATGGATGCGTACTTACTTTCAAGCTTCGATTTTAACTTTCCCAACATCACATCACTCGCCTCCTGTTGCGAACACCTTTCTCGCTCGAGTATCTGAATGTTTTCTTCGAGCTGCTCGACGATTTTCACCAACTCTTGAATGGTTTTCTCCTCACCTAGAATGGTGGCATTTCCATCGATTCCATTCGTCCGATTAGCATCGTAATCGGATGTTGCTGGTTGGAAACCATTCTGGTGGGATCCATTCGTTGCCGTTTCCGATACTGTTTCCTGAGACAAAAGCAACTTGCGCAACAAATTCACGAGCGACTGAGCAACGTCCTCCACCTGTGCGGGAGTTTGTTGGTACTGGAGGACAGCTTGTTTGACATGTTCCAGTTTGCGATGGTGCTCCATGCAGGAGGATTTTAGCTGTTCAATCTGTTTGTTACATTCTTCCAACTGTAGCGTGAATTCGTAGTTTTGCTATAAAATGAAAAATGATTCAGATTTAGAATTGTATTTCAAACGCATACTAACTTGAACATACCATTTCTAAGCGCTTCATTTCTTCTCGCTTTTGATCCAATTTGAAGCTATCAGACACATTGGAGTTGTTACCTCCACCGCTGCGTGCCTCTTGAAGCGACTCTATTAGTTCTTTCTCTCGGGCTTCCGACCGCTGCCGGAATAGCTCGAATTCAAACTCGATGCCAGTGTGCTGATTGCGATGCAGCTCCGCTTCCTTTACGGCTGCATGGCGTTCCTTAGCAGCTAGAGCGACATCTTGCTCTGCTTTGGTCACTGCTGCCATCTGGTGCTTCAGTTCAATCTCTAGATGGGTGCATCTACGTTCGGCAAACAAGGTAGGGCATTAGTAAAGGGAAAAGAACAGGTCTAACGATACAAAACCGTTGCGCTGCGTTACATTCCATTGCACATTGTTTCAGTTAAAAGCAATGCAGATCAAACAGTATGGTTTACTAATGCTTAAAGAAGGGTTAAAAAAATGCCATTAAATTAATCCAATGATAACAAAAATCGATATATATATATAAATTTTTAATCTTGTTGTGTATAAAAATAAAAAAATAGATTAATGTCGAAAAAATATTCTAATTACTCTAGTAAATGGTACACAAATCATAAATTAATTACTTTTACATTGTAAACCATTCTAATAAAAAATTAAAATCTTGTAATTTCCAAACTTTCCATTCTGGTTCACTCATGCGGCATGCTTGTATGTTAAACATAATATTTATAAATCTACCAACCCATTTTCAAGCATCGCTATGTGCTAAGGTCAATTATCACTAACCGGTGTTTTGCTTTACTTTGCCACTTAAACCACCTTGCAATCGATTGACAGAGATCATTATCATCTCCGCAATCAAACTGACGGAGAAGCAGCAACACACAAATACACCGATCAGTTTGCGATCAAAGCAAGTACCAGCGAAAAATCGTGTAGAAAATCATTCCTACCGATACCGAAATGGTACTTTCTACAATACTGTCCTTTCTATGCCAGTGATATTTACCGTTCCTCTAGCTGAACCAAGCGAAGCTCCTTCTCATCGAGATTGCTTCTCAAATCCGATAGAGCTGCTTCACGCTTGACGAGCTCTTGCTTCAGATCTTTCCTCTCGACTAAGTTTTCTAGCCTGGTGAACTCCTGCAACTCGGTCAGTTCCTGTTCCAACTCCCGGCACCTGCATACGAAATGATCAAGAAAAATATGTCATGAATGTAAAACAATAAACATAGGGAAGAATTTCGAAGCGTGCGATCCGTATGAACCGCGTCAGTTAGGCAGATCGTTGAGATTTCCGATCGTTGACCCATAAGATGTTTTGTAATGCAACTATTATACGATCTCGACGGAATGAACTGCCCTAAAAAGGGGGGAAAAGAAACAGCAACAAACCCTACGGAGGCTTACGTAGGTGGGGCGATGCAAAGGGCGTCGCAGTTAAAGAGAGTTCGACATTCCCTTGCGCGTAGTTTACTCGGCGCAGTATTAATCTTGTCCCGAAATCCCGAAAATGAATCGCTTACATTGTGCGTCGTGCATTTTGTATGCAATCTCTTCCCGTACGTATCAAGAACACATCCTCGTAAACCGGCTCCACCATATACAGCTGTGCAGAAAGAACTGGCCACGGTTTGAACGTGTTTGAGTGCGGCTTCGTTTGTGAATGTTTGTGTCAACATTCCGCATTCTTCTACATTGGTTTCTAACGTCTTGGAAGTGTGTTGGGAGTGATTGAGTAGCAAAAGACGCAACGTGTCGTAGAATGAAACCTAATAAATCACCTTTTATCTAGGTGACGACACTGCACTGATATGGTGTGGGTGGGTAGGTGAAGATAATAGATCACAGCACATTATCGCCGACAGTAAAATTCAATCAGAAAAGGCATCCTCAACGTATGTGGTTTTCCTCATAAACATCTCTTTGTAACACAGCGCTCAGATGCGTTTGTGGCGTTTGATTACAAATAAAACACCGCCTAACTTACCATCTGTGTCCGAATATTCCGATTATAGTGTGCTGCACCGGATAACACACAGTAGAGTTGATGAACACTGCGCGTAACACGACCTTCTGGCTCAACGTGTACGTCGTCTCAAAATAAACAAAACACCCTGCACAACCTCCCCACACGCAGTACGGTGCACGCGCACGCTGTGAGTGAACCGCTGAATTACGTTCACTTCTTGCTTCGATCGCGCTATTCGCAACACTGCGGCTGTTCGGCCATGCGTTGCCAACGAAACGCGCTTCTCACGGGTAGTATCTCAACGGATGAAGAGTGAGTACGAGACAGAGAGAATTTTGTTTACGAATTCACCTACAAACTCACACTTGGCGTGAGAATGATCGATGCAATTGCAATTTACATGTAAGCAAACGGCACGCTCTTGCGCCGTGAGCCGAATTCGAATGACGCAGATTAATTAGATTTTAAGGCATAAGCTACTAGAATTTTAGATAACAAACAGTTTTTTTCTATTTACAGCTAATAACCTGTACCGAACACATCCCTGACGGAAACCACCAAACCCCGAGGATTCCAATTTCCCGAGGATTCCTCATTTCAAAAACGCGATAGCGAACTGATAGACTGAGCCATATTTCGATCAGAGCTAGAGCAGCAAACATGTACATCACATCTCATACTGTAGCTTTTATCTAAAATAAAATCCTATTTGTCTTCTGTTTTCCATTTAAATGCAGAAATAAAAAAAAAACAAATCGTAATCGTTCAAATAGCAGCGCGTCGTAAACTGAGCAAATAAACAAAATAGATCAAAATTTGGTCTTTGCCAGCTCTGTACGGAAACGTATTTTTAGAGCCGCGTAAACCTTTTCTCCATACGATTCTGGTACAGTAGAGTGCGTACAATACCAGTACGGTAGACAACATTGCTTAAATCCACTGTTGCCCGCCGCAGTTAATGCGACCAACCGCCCAGCCATATTATTTTCAGCGCACTGGATCTATTTCAAGCCACACGACACACGACGCACACATGAGTCGTCAGATTTTATGAACAGATTCGGGGGCAATAATTTAATGGATTTAGAATGGGATAAAGCTTAAGGTTTTTTTTTACTCCGATAAACAAATGTTCCATTGCATGCTTCAATTTACACACACGCCAGCAGGAAGGGCAGTAGCAACGAAACAGATCCTCTTTTCGTATGCGATCATCGGTAAATGAAAAAAAAAAACATTTCCTAGGTCGAGGTCAATGCAAACTTACCGCTGCTCGTAATAAGACTGTGACGGGGAATCACCGGCAGACGATCGACGCGTCCTACGCAGGCTCTTCGGCGTGTGAAGTTCCCGTTCGATGGTTGCCAGTGGCGATAAGGATACACGTCCAAAGCTTATTTGCTCACCCGGTACAAATTCATCGCCCTCGACGGCGAACGGATTCAACAATCCATCCGGCGATATGGAGCGTATCCGTCGTGCTAACAAGTCCTTATTGTCGAGTAACTCACGGTAGTTAATCTGCGACTCATCGTTTCCCATTAGTGCTAACGTTGCAGAGAAACCTCCCCCATCCACAGGACCGCTGGCGTTCGGAAACTGGTCCTCATCGGCCGACATTGTGCGAATGGCAATCTGTGGTGTTGCACCGTTCATGGTCATAAGATACTGCCCACCGATAAACGTCGCGGGAGGTCCCATCAGGGTTCGCCCTTCACTCATCGCGTCCGGAGTAGGCCGTTGGGTAGCAGCTAATCTTGGAATTTCCGACGTAGACGGACACCACGTTCGGCGCCGCGCGTTGTCGGTCAGTGTCTGTTGTGCTTGGTTCGAATTAATGAACTGATTCGTGCGTAGCGTGATGGCATTCTGTAGCTTCAGCATTTTGATTTTACTGTTCTTGTTTTGCTCCGAACGAAGCTCATTCTCCAGCCGTTTGATTTCTCGCTCGAGCCGCTTCATCATGGCCGCATCGGTGAGAATTTCGTTCACCTTTGGCTTGTTCCGGATATTTTTGGCACGCATCGCAAAGCTTAGCGTGTAGTACGTTTCATCCACCACGGCCGGCGTTATGTTGCAGATCATGGAAGTAACCGCATTTCCACCGAGCGACGCTTGCAAGATTCTCGTCAGCTTCGAATCACGATAATTGATAAACTGCTTGTCCGAATTCTCGCTCAATTTCTGTATCACGCAACTAAGCGACAGAAGGCTTTTGTTGATACATACACCTTCCTTAAATCGGGACCCAGTAGCACCGGTTTGATCTGCTCGCTCACTGCCAGCCAAATCTACCAAATTCAAAATACCGATCTGAACCGCCTCGTTATCCATACTGCCGTCACCAGACGTGGAACTAATAATTCTTGATTCTATCGTAATCCGAAAAATCGTGTGCGATCGACTAGACCGCTCGTTCATATGCGTTTCTCCAATCTTTCGCGCTTTGTTACCATCTTCCACGTGCTGTATGATCTGTTCCGCACAGTTCGTGATGCATTCCTTCGAATTTACCGACACATCGCCGCACTGGTTTTCCGCAATCTTCAGATTCGTGTTCGCAGTGTTCAGCAGATCGTGAATCTTTTCGTTGTAGATCTCGATGAAACCCACGCGTATCAGAAACTGACGTTCCTTGATCTTTTTGATTTGTTCAAAAATTTCACTCGCCGTCAACGTTACCACGCCTGGTTCACGTTCGTTCCCGATCATGGTGTACGTTTTACCGGAAGAAGTCTGACCGTACGCAAATATCGTTCCGTTGATGCCATTGAGCGCAGACAGAATCACAGGACGGCAAACGGTATCAAACAGCTTTCGGGTGGATACGGTTTCGTCGAAGATATGATCTATAATAGAAAAAAGCCAAAATGACGTGGGAAGTTGAAAACAGAAGCATAACTGGCAGTGAGAACGTATCATCCTTACCAAATACGAACGGATCACCATTGCCGTCGATCGATACTATCGTATTATCCCGGATGCGCCATTGTGACGCTAGTTTGCTGTCCTTCTCTCGTTTAATGAGTGGCCGCACTTTTATCGACACTTTCACATTATCCGACATGATCTTTCGATGATGGTTTTGTCGATATTTTGTAATGCTTTACTTAACCGTGGTAGACTCTTCTCTCATAGTATGTACAGATACACTGCAATGAAAAAGGATCAAATAATATGGCGTATCCTTCGTATTAGCTGCAAGTAGCCATTTTATAAACGGGAACACACGCTCGACTAAAAGATTCTCGCAGTATATCAGGCAGGAAAAACTCGAATACACAAATCTGCACAATCAAAGAAGTCACCTTTACAGCGATTGAGTGTTTTGTACGATCACCTACGGTATTTACGCACTTGTTTTTTTTTCGCACAATTTCTTTTATATGCAACAACTAGGAGGTAGGAGGTTATCCTTACAATAGAACTAATATTACCACACCACGTACAATTATACAAACATTAAATTACAACGATAAACACTTCCACGCACCGCATAACAGACGAAAGCTTTTGTTGGCTGTACTCCTGACTACACAAACGGAAAAATGTTTCGCAAATGCCGTAAAACGACCGCTACCGACAGTGGCAATTGAATTGAATTTGATGGGAAAACGATAAAAGACAGCAAGAAAGGTTTTTCCATAGACTTGCTGTCAAGTAAATACCCGCTGATGAAAATACGCAAGCACAAGGTGCGTAAATAATTACGAATCGATTTTATCGGTGAATGTCACAAACGATACTCTGTATTTTCTTAAATTTAATGTATTACATAGTTTCTTGTAAAATGAACGATATTATTAGTTTATAATTCCGATTCGCAAAATAATATACTTGCAGGCTGCGATGCATACATATAAGGTGTGACAAATTGAATTGAGGAAAGAAAGATGCAGCAAATAGAGAATGCTTTTACTTGAGCAGAATATCGTAGCAATGAAACATGGTAAAGTATTGGAAAAAATATGATTTTTCTGCTGATGAACGATGCAAATGAAAAGTGGTGCCAACTTTACAACTTCAAATTAAACTCATTTGGTAAACGATATAAAAACGATGGCTCTCCCATCGCACATCCCATCACCAGCAGCCTTGGTAGTGCAGCCGCCATATTGAAAAATCCATGAGCCTTTTTTCATCCGTCACCTGTGCCCGAGCAAATCGCAACTCGTACGCAGCAAGAAGTTGTGTCTTCATCGTCGAAGCGAAAGAAAAGCGACCGGTGGTTATTCCTTTTTAGCTCCAGGTAATTGCTCCGCTCAATTCTCATCGAACGCAAAACAGACAGCCTTCCGGTGTGTGCACTATTTCCTTCATTTGGGACAGCAACAGAAAGGCACAGGGGGGTTACAATAGGACAGGCAAATCTGCGCTGGGTTGTTGGTGCGATCGGTGGAAATAGAACATGGTGGAACGGAGAAAAAATCTTACGTACATCATTGTTGTGTTGCCTCCTCCGTTTTCGATGGGTCTCGCAGTGTTGCAGAACATTGGTTGGTGCAGTTTCGAAGTGGTTGATAGAATAAGTTGTGCAGCTGAAAGATGATTCGTTGTTGGCCGAGGGACACCTTTTTGACAGCTACCCCGTATGTCCCGGGCCATTCCTTGTAGAACGAGGAAAGGAAAAATTACATAATTTGTGCACTGGGGTATCAAAGTGGATCGTAAGCGGACGACCTTACGGCAGGTTCCAATTAAAGTTACGAATGTAAAATCTATCATTAGATTGTAGCCATTAGAAACAATGATAGTGAGTTCCTGAATGTTAAATGCTTGCGTTTGTTGCTACGATTATGTAAGTTGCCTTGAGCTGTGGCACCAAAGCATCGTACAGCAGAACGATAGAAATACCGTTTGAAAGGGGCATTTTATGTTACTAAAAACTGTCCAATGAACTAGACGTGGGGCATACTGTAGTGAAAGGGGCAACAATTCAGCGGCAAAGCGTTAAAAAGGGTTTAAAGCAAAATGCAAAGGATGACATGGGCGGCGGAGAGACACAGCACACTGCGCCATCCAGGCGTCCCATGGACCTACTACTATCGTCGAAAACTACTCGTCTCTTGAAACGGTGCGACTGTCCTGGTGTGTTCTCAACTACTATGTCCAATTACGGGTCGAAAGATCCATCCCTATCCGCTCGCGTTTTTACATCACGAACGAACGCGCTGGAATGCATATATGGATGTTGATATTGGAGAAAAGCGCACAGAGCGGGTGGAATGGGGCCACTAGAACAAAAAAACATGGTCCTTCCATCACTTAAAGTTGCATGTGCAGCGCAAATGCAACGGTCGGACTCCCTATTGTTCTACGACTCTAGATCTGAAAATCCCGAGAGTAATTATTTGCTGTTACGTTAACCATATTCGAAGAAAAATTCACGTTTAAGTAAATATTTTTCAGGCAATCTGTCAAATAAACAAAAAACCGCGACCAGTAAACAAAGAGCGGGGGAGATATTAAGAGCAGAAGTACAGAGGGATTCAAGAAAACGAGACTCGCATTCCTTCAGCCAGAATAAGGGTTCTCTGGCCCCATCACCGGCCGGTACATCGTTCGCGGGCAGCAACGAGCGTTCCCGAGACATCTGCTAAAGAGTTTGCTGTAAGCCAGAGAAGCTTCACCGCACAAGCACGGAAAGAGTAATGTAGTTTTTATACCTTAATCCTATCTATCCTACTATTAACTATGTATCTAAAAGTTGCATTTTTCACACTCACATTCATATTTGATGGTAATGTAATCATAACCTAGCCAAAAAACAACATCAAATGAGTTACGATGCGATAAAACGCGGTACAAAGCATGCATATTTACCCTCTAGGGTTTTGCTCCAGTTTCACAGCTACAGTGGCTGAGCGGCAAATCTAGAGGGTGAACTGCATCCATTTGGCCATGATCGATTTTGAGACGTACGTGATCGCTTTCCTGGCTATTTTAGAGCCTTCAAGCAGGAAGGAAGCGATAGATCGCTTATACATTCAGTAACTGGACGCTTATCGGTAGTGTACGCTACTCTTCCAGGATATTCCGTCCCTTCCAACATGATGCCGGAGGAAGACGAAGAAATGACCTCTGGAGGAGGAGGGGGCGTTGGCGGTGATGGTGATGGTCAACAGTCCGAGCATCAACACGCCGAGAAACAGGGCAGCAGCCGCAATGCAGTAGAACGTAGCTATAATTCGAGCTCGAATCGGGATCGCGACAACCGTTACGATGACGATTATCACCATCGTTCCAATCGAGATCGCGATCGGGAACGAAGTCACCGTGACCACCGGGATCATCGTGATCGGCACCGCGATCGTGATCACCGGGATCGAGACCATGGGGGCCGGTATCGGGATCATTATCGCGACCATCGGGATGATTATCGTGATCGCCGTGACAAACGTAGCCGGTCACGATCGAAAGAATCACGGTCGCGTGATCGTGATCGGTATCGGTCGCAACGGGATGATCGTGCATCACGTGATGCGCCCCGCACGGAGCGTACGGTACAGGATCGTTTATCGGCGGAAATCGAACAAGAGCTGGCAAACCTGCGAAGGCAGCATGATATGAAGGAAGCATTAAAGAAGCAACAGCAACAAGAGGAAGATAAAGAAAAGGCATCCAATAATGAAGACGATAGCCAGGATGATTCGAAAGCTACGGGTAGCGGTAGCAGGACGAGCACTGGAACGCATTTCACTGGACATTTCACTAGAAAACAGAACTCGTCTAGCTTTTTGCCAAAAAATGATTCGGGGCAACCAGTAGAATATGTGCCCGAAATACAAACGGAGGAAGAACGCATCGAGTTCCAGCGCAAAATGCAGGAAAAGTTGCAACAACACCTCGCAGCCGAGGGTAAATTGTATCCACCACCAGCCAAACCACAGCGCGATGCACCAGCCCCTATATCAATGACCGGATTTGCAAACGACGGTTCATTTTTGGAGATGTTCAAGAAGCTTCAACAGCAAACAACCACTGGCAGCAATGCAGCGACGGTTCCCATGCTGGTGCCGACCACAGCAACCGGCATTCCGCCGGGTGTGAAACCTATGATGGTTCCTACTGCCGCTCTACCGAGAATGCCACTCGTCGCACAAAAAGCGGGTCCATTTAAAATGGGTCCCACCGTTCCTACGGCTGCAGTGTCGCAGGTGGTGAAATCTTCGGCAATAGACAAGGAACCTCCACCACCGGTGTTGCCCGTTTTTGGACGGCGGCGAGGTGGAAAGATTCTGAAGACTGGAATGGTTAAGAAGGTTCGACCGGTTGAAGAGTCGACGACAGACGCGCCAAACGATGCCTGGACGCTTTACCTGCAGGAGGTCAAGAAGTACAAAAGTGCTTCTTGTGATGCAGATTCGAAAACGCGTCCCCTGGTCAAATAAGGATAATGCGGATGGGCAGAGCATCAGTTTTGGAAGGTTTTTGTTTTTGTCTCGGGAGAAAGCAAATTATAATTTTGGGGTATTTTGTTATTTATAACACTTTTTCGGAATAATGTTTCTATTCTGCTCCACGTTGCTGAAGGAGTGTGATGAAGTTGGTATTACATTTGAGTGAAACATGGAAAGGTCGTAACTAAAAGATTCTCGTTTTTGTATTTGGCATGTCGGCCTTTAGATATGTACATAGGTTATCTAAGGTTCTGAATTTCAAATATCTTCGCAACAAGGGTTTTATTGCATACCCTTTAAGTGCTATCATTTGCTTAGGTGCAAATGATATTTTGCTGTTTAGTGCAGGCAATATATACACATAATTTTATTGGGGATAGGAAATAGAGCGCACACGGCTGTTCAACTTTTTCTCCCACCATCCTCCCTTTGGTGCGGGGTATATACACATAGACAACAACAAAACTTGACGATATTTTCTCTGGAATCTAGTGTTTTTCGCGTCACTTTCCGACGACCGACAACAACCAGCGTGATGGCGTACGAACCGAAGACAGCCCCGTTCGATCCGCGTTTTCCCAACCAGAACCAGACCAAGTACTGCTACCAGAGCTATCTGGATTTCCATCGCTGCGAGAAGGTAAAGGGCCAGGGCGATCAGGTATGCAAGTACTTCAAAGGCGTCTTCTCGTCGATGTGCCCGAACTCGTGGGTTGAGAAATGGGACACCCAGCGTGAGGAGGGCACCTTCGCCGGCCGTATCTAAAGAAATCGACCGTAGAAGATTTGGCCGACAACTGTGTGTGATGAGTGACGACCGGATCTCTTGCACGCAGCTTTGCTAGTAAACCATCAGAAGTAAAAATTCAACCGCAAAATCCGGTAATGAATGAGCGTGTGTTACGATGCCATTCGCCACCATCTACGTGGCGCGACGCGCGCTGTAAAATTTAAATACACCCATTATTAAAGAGAACTGTACCGTTAAACACGAGAAATTCGAATTTGTTATGTGAGTTGCTCTGAAAGAAAATAGGTGTTAAGTTCTACTCTTTAACATCCACGAAGGCATCTCTATAAAGTACGTATAAATGAAGGAATAAAAGTAGTTAACGTGTTGTTTTCAATATACATCGGTAATAAGTTTCCTTTTTGACGTGAGGAAGTTCAGTAAATATTAATTTGTACAATGATTTGTCTAGCACTAGTCATCAGGATCAAACTGATTAACTATTCTATTAGTAGTACAAAAAGTATTGAATTGTTGATGAACTGTAAATCATTACTCTCGGTTCTTTCGTGTGTTATGCTTAGAGCAGCTAAAATGCTTTTAACTCTGAATTGACTGTTATTACTGAACTGCACCATTTAGCACAGAAGTTCTAGGTTGGGTAACATGCTCGATATATGTTAATCTTAATATCAGCCTGAACATGTTTCTAAGAGAAGTGTTTTTAAAAAAGTTTAAGCAACATATGTAACCTAGAACAATGTTTTTAGTTGCTCCTTTAAAAAAGGACTTTCAGATTACATTGTAAACTCCTTGAATTGACGAATCGAACTGAGCTCGTGTTTACAGTTCGAAATATTTTGTTTGACATTTCAATCTGGTCACCCGAAACCATTTGTTTACCTGTCACAACTGTCAAAGAGTTGGATGGAAATTTGGTTTACGTTTCGTGGTGCTAAAATTACATCACATTGTCCCACCGGTTGAAGCAAATGTTACCGTGCCCGCCATCGCAGTGCAGCGCTGAAAACGGTGCCGAGCGTAAACATTTCAACATCCTAAATTATTAATCCATTTGTGGCAACAATGCCTACAGCAGAACCACTACCGAACCACCACCAGAATGGCAAAGAACCGGCGGCACCTTGTCGAACGTGTATGGATTTTAAATCATGGTCGAAACAGCAACGTAAATCGCTTAGTACAAGTACCGGAGCCAGCAGCGTTGCAAAAGCTTCCTCCGATTCTGATGTAGCGCATCGGAAAACGGACAGCACCGACGATCGGAGCAGTGGATCGCCACCGAACTGCCCGCTCGATAAGGAACAGCTCGGACGATACACCTGGGGGTTACTACATACGGTTGCTGCTTACTATCCAACGGTTCCCACCGAAACGGATGAACGGAATGTGCGAACGTTTTTCACGTCCTTCTCAAAGCTCTATCCATGCGAATACTGTGCGAAGGATTTCCAGCTAGAGTAAGACACCGCCCAAATGTACAAGTCATCAGATGATTAAATAGATTAATTGTATTTGCAGGTTGAAGGAGATGCCACCGGAAACAAAGTCCCAACACGCCCTATCCCAGTGGCTCTGCCGGATACACAATCGAGTGAACGTGAAACTGGGCAAACCCGAGTTCGACTGCACGAAGGTGAACGAACGATGGCGAGATGGTTGGTTGGACGGGTCCTGTGATTGAAACGTTTCGGCGCTCGGATGTCGATTTGAAAAAAAAAAAAACACACACACACAAATGTATTGTTCTTTTGTATGATAACACGTTCATATGTTTTAGATTATATTTCTCTTAAGCTTCTATCAATCGCACGGTATCATTTTCCACCACGAAGCCAGTCTTGGTTATTTTCTTCTGAAACTTTTTCTCGAACTTACCATCGACTTCTTCGCCAGTCGCTTGTTGGTAGCGTTTCATAACCTTCTTCTTTAACTTGGACAGCTTCATTTCGTTGTTTTGTGTAGTGAGAAGTGTGCGAATTACTTCGCCCAAGTTGAATTTTTCCCCACCGCCGTTTTGTTCCTGTTGTACCGCGTTGGCATCACCAACATTAGTCTCGTTCCCCGGTGATGCTTCTCCATTCTCGTTACCATTTTGTGAAGAATCTTTCGTTTTGCGCTTTTTCTGCTTGCTTGGAAGTTGTTCTTCCTCTTCGTGTCCATTTTCGGCAGTGTCTTTCGTCTTTCGCTTTTTCTGCTTAGTGGGTTGCGGTTCTTTTTCTTCGGAACTGTTTTCTGGTGCATTCTTTGATTTCTTTTGCTTTTTCTCTATAGGAGCTTCATCGTTATCGAAACTTGGTTTCGTTTCCTTCTTTTGTTTTACCGGTGCATCTTCTTTCTCCATCTCCTTTTGCATTACACCGTTGTTCTTGGAATCAGACGTACCATTCTGCGATGGTAAGCTTGGCTTCGCTTCCTGACCGTTTGTTTGGGCCGGCGTTTGCTGACCACTTTGAGCTTCCTGTGAGATGAGGTTCCAAGCCATTTCTACATCACGCCTGCTTGTTCCTCGGTTCGAGTTTAGAAAGAAGTTTATAAATGGTTTCTGTTTGCGCGGTATGTTATCGTTCCGCTTAATGATTTCAAACACGTTCATAACACCCCGAGACAGACCATTGTGCTTTTCCGGTATTGACCGTACCTTACTGATCCAGTCTTCCTGTTTCTTGACACCCTTGGTTACGGCGTGTACATATCCTGCGGGGGCATATTTCTGCGCTTCACTGATGCATGCAGTGTGTGCATCGTACGCTTGGCCCAAGAAATCTTTCTGGCAGTCCATGCACGATACGTTAATTTGATGATTGCATCGATAGCTATGATTAACTACAACCTGCTTTTTTAGTGATTCTCCACAGTAATTACAGATGAAGAACACCATTTTTTACGGCAATTGTTTTCTTTTGTCACGCGTTTCTTTAGTTTTTCTCGTCGCAATGTTCACAAACAGGCAAATTTGGTGCACGAAGCGCACGTGTAGTGAATGTTTTCGTATGTTTATGAGCCGATTGGCATTTCTGTCCAACGAAATGTCATTTTGACATATCTCGTCAAAACCGGCATGAAGCCGTGGTCGAACATAGCAAAAGTGTTCAAAGTAAATTGAGCAATTTTTGCCACAAAAAAAACCTAAACAAAATGGTCGTGCAAAGTGGAAGCATCAATTATCATATAGTGAGGCAAAAGGATAACGATCCTCTGCATACTGCGTGCTGAATTAAGCTGATGTATTATTGGCTGCTAATCCAATTTGGCGCCAGTTTGGAATCATATTCAGTGCAATTAGTTCAGTTGATCGGTTCGGAATCATTGTTTGTGAATCGGAAGTTCCTTGTTTGTGCTGTTGACCAGTTCCAGTTGATGTACCAGTTAGAACTTTTGAAACCGCAATAAAAAGGTATGCTATTTATTTTTATATTTCCATTATGACGGCCGAGGGCCGTATGATTCATAATCACCTGAAAACCAATCAGGATTAGGCAACAGGACTATCCCATGCTAACAAAATATTCTTTAGAAGGTCAATATCATCGTAAAACGATTAAATATGATCAATCATACCTTAACAGGGTGAGATCATGTAAAGGACGTCCATACAATAGCAGACAGTGCACAAGGAAGCACACTCTACTAAGGCAAAGTCACACACAACATGGTCTCATGGTGTATTTTTCCGCTGTATTGTTACAAGACACCCCAGATTATGGGGTGCAGATAACGGAAATAGTATCGGATACGTGGGCATTTTCATGCCAATGACACCGGTTGGCTGAGGCGCTAACGTAATAAGCTTGATCGTCAGCGTTTTTAGTGCATTCACGCTACAAACGCGTACCGGTAAGGAAAGATCAAACAAAACATTATAATCGTTGTTGTCCTTCCTTTTCCTTGCATAGGCTACAACGGCCGGTGAGTGCACAATCTCCAATGCGTGTGCGTTGGAAATCCACAAGTTCACTACCACCGTGCGGATTGTGCGACAAATTGATGCCCAAAGACACGCTGTCACGGCACGATAAGCATGAACAAAGTGTCTAATGAACGGATTCGTCACGGCTCGATACGTTGCCGTCGTCAAACAAATTGCAACGCACAGTATCAAAGCTGTGTTTCCTTCAATGTCTGCCATTGCCCTTCATGGAGGTACGCACCTTTCTGAGGCGACGAGTTGGGTAGAAGAATCGTTTCATGAAAGTGCTATGACATCTTCCTTTCTTCGATTGTCAGCCATGTGTAGCAGCAGCGCGCCCACTGGAACTGTTACTTTTTGTTTGCTATTTACTCTCCATCTTTCTCACTAGTGGCCACTTGTTTCCACATTGGAAGATGAATGGTCCCAGCTCGATGATCTTACTAACCTTTAACCACTCCCGTCACTTTGACCAAACAATGGTCATTCCGACGGTTAAACCTACACACGGCTCCATTGAAAGGTGTAGAAGGATCCCACTGCGTTGCGTGCCAATCGAGTGGACGTTCCAAGAGGATCGCTTGATGATCAGTTGTCCATCCGCCCTGCGGCTGCTAAACGTTTTATTCACGATCCGGACGATCCGGTCATGTGGACTACATCTTCGATCCCCATACCTCTGGGTGATTAGATTGCATAATACGAAAAATAGGAAGATGTAAGCTGAACACAACAAAACAACTCACACGGAGGTTTTTCAAACGGATCCTAAGAAAAATGATACCATGTGGCCGACATGTCCCGATACACAGAAATGGCCGTTTCTACCGGTTTTGCAAAAGAAAATTAACGAAAAATATGCTCATTAGGCTCGGGTTAGGTTAGGTCATCCGGTTAGGGGTTAGTTGGGAAGTTTGAAAGGTATCGAAACGATCAACCTACATACTCAAACTATCCAACTACTATCTCTCCAGTAACACCACACCAGCCCCTTGCAGAGATTAAAGCATCAAAGATCGACATCGGCAGACAGAGGTGGATTGTTTATTTACCATTATTTTCTTTCTTGCTGCGACTCTCCTTTCGTTTTCATCTCAGTGTTATACCTGCCGAGATGATTACGAACATTAGGAATGTTACATCTGGTATACGCGAACAAAGATCGAGGGTGAATCAGTTTTTCGAGAGCACACGTGGTTTTGTCTACGGGAAGATGAAAACACAAAAAAAAACCGCAAAGGGATTGTTTCATAACGAACAAATTATGTACGGGAAGATCGTTTTTGACAGGGCATGCAAGTAGTGGCACACTGTCACATCTTCAAGACGACCAGGAAGGCGATGCGATCGTCGTGATCACACCACGCGTAAAACCTCAGCGCGATCGTGATAATTGAAAAGAGGCACACTGCCGAAAAGGTTGTCCGTTTAGCTTTGCAGTGTATCCGGAAGGAGTAGAGTAAACGAATTTACCCGAGGCTTTCTTTTTCCAGCAGCAAGAAGTTAGACATCTTATTTGAAGTGGATGCTGAGGAGCAACACAACAAAAAAACCAGATCACTAAGGATATTGAATAAAACATGGATCTTTTTGTTTGGAGTGTCAAAGCTAATACTGTGCGTTTATCGACCGGATGGTCACAGGAACATCATTTTTTGTCTTCGTTTCTATACTATTAAACTTGTAAATCAAGCGAGATTCAAAGAAATCTCTCCACGCCATCCGTACCGTTTGGAAGAACGCGCAGCAGTTACTACTCCACTGCAAAAGGCGCGGGCTTGTCTTTTAACATACATTTACATATTTCCATACCAATTTTTGTTGTCCCGGTCTCCCGTCATCCGTTCACCCTCTTGCCGCCCGTGCCCACCGAAGAGGTTCACATTTTTGTGTAAATTAATAACGATTATCGGGACAACGGTGTACACACGACATTTTTTTTTCAAAACGAAGAAAAGCGATTTGTTTGACCTCGATGCTGCTGGTGCTGCGTGAATTGTTTGCCTGTTTGCCTTTCGCTTTCTTTGCCTCGCCGTTTGACATTTGTTGACCGTTCCGCGCGGAACAGGTGTTTCTCGGTGCGCGGCCATTTTCCTGTCCGTTCTCGAAGCCAACCGATCCCGATCGATCCTCCGTCGTTCTGTGACAAATGTGTTTTCGGGCGGTATTTTTGCTTGCTGTTCGGAAGATCGGCAGTGGTTTTTCTTTTGTATGTGTGCGTTTTCATGGTTGTTTAGTAAATTCCATCCTCCTTTGAGATCTAGTCGAGTGTTGTTGGGTCCGCGTGAAAGTGAAATGAAACCGGTTCTAGTGCGTATTTTTTGGGGGCTAAGCTAAGGAAAGCCCGCGTGTGGAGAGAGGTGTAGTACCTGCGAATGTGCTCCAAAACTCTGGCGAACTTTGTGTGCGTTTTGGAGGGTGAGTTTGGGGGGAGTGTGTAGTGTTTTCCCCTGTGGTGTGGAGATATGTTTTACCCCTGCTGTCCCGCTCCCATTTCGGTGCAGTGGACCGAAAAATCGAACTAATGACATGTGTAAAATTATGTAAAACAGCCGAATATTTTCCACTCACATGCGGTAAGTTTTGCTCGCAGCCTGCAAGCAAAGAGGGGGGGCAAATTTGTTTCCGTTTTTGTCTTTGTTTTTCCTTGGCGTTTTGGCGTTTCTTTCGGAAGCCGGTCAGTTCCTGCCGTGGGTTTCTAACACATTGTTGACCACAGCTAACGAGCTGCAGGTCTTTTTTTTTCACTCCAATTTCCTATACGCCTTTCACGGGGTTCGGGTTTGTTTTGTGAAGTGCTGGGTGAGGTTCGGTATACCGACACGATCGTTCCCCGGTCCCGGTTTTGTTGCGATGACCGTTTCGGAAGTTTGTCTCATCCGGGTGGTGTCTTCGTGCTGTCTCTCCCTACCTCAACCATGTGTTGTCTAACTTAATCATACCACATTAATGCCGACCACCCGAAATACACCACCCCCCGCGTATGAAGGGAGAGAAAGCGAAATGATCTGCCGAGTAGGTGCGCCCTACTGAAGGGATCGTCCCCCTTTGGCGGTCACCATTTTGCTGCCACCTGGTTCAGGTGTGATAAAACACGGCCACGGAACTAAGGCGGAACTAGCGGACTGTCACTTGGAGCTGTTGGACCGTCCATCTCCTCCGTGGTAGACGATGGGTTTTGTGTGAGTTTTACATAACCAGCCCAGTCTGTTTTTGTTTTTTTCGATCAATGGATCAGTTTCGATGATGGGTGCTTTCTTTCTTAACTTGATGCAATGCAACGACAATTTCTTTGTTGAACAGTAGTCAATTAATAATTATTCAATTTCAGTATTTTTCGGAAACTACAGAGTAGCGAGTTCTGGAATTAATCATACAAAAGTTTGAATTTTTAACAATTCATAGTCCATGTCCATCATTCATTACAATTTTTTTGGTACAGCAAACTCATGTAAAAGTATAAAGAAAGTAACTTTTATATAAGAACATTCGCTTGTTTAATCTGTTCGTCTAAGTCCTAATGTTCCTCGTCGGTAATTGACAACGTCCTTCAGTTCTTCGTTCTACTCGATCTACGCTATGTTTTACTCGAAGTTGTTCCTCGGAATTCGTCGACTAACAATATCTTGATGAGGCCTAAGTTAATACTTACTTATCGTATTCTTCAACAAATAGATACTATTGAGTTGTTAATCAGGCAATTGGGATTCTAAGTTATCGAAAGTCAGAGCAGCTATTGTAATCATCATCATCAATATAAATGGATAAACCAAAGATCATTTGATAAGAGAATATAATCTAAACTGATATGAAGCAGATGAATAGATTCTGATGAACCAATTCGTTCACTTGATGGAAATTTAATAGGTTCAGTTGTCCTAAAGTATTGGGATTTATTTAGCATTTTGATGTATAATGGACGATTGTAGGAATCCGTCTACTCAAGGCATAATTGGAGTATTCATCTACTTAAGGCGACATTTGAGTATTCGTGTACTTTAATTCAAGTGCTTAATCTGTCACCAGTTTATTGCTACTATTGCTTGGTGATAAATGTTTGTATATGTTTGTCTATGGAAGATTTGTTCTGTTCGTCGACAGTCATGATCATTCGGAGAATATCGTGGTCTTGGTCACGATCGCGAAATTGGTCCTTTGGAGGAGACATTATTACAAAACTGTCGAAACGAAATAAGTGCTGAGCTTTTTAACACAAAATGTTTATCACTCTGATCGCTATATATTTATTCTCGTTCTATTTACTTATTTTTCAAGAGATCGTAATAATAGATTGAAGGTCTCGAACACTAATCAAATATTTCATTATTACTACTACCCCAATAAGATCTCGATCGCGTCCCTGCGAAAAGGAAATTGAGATTAAGCAAGCAAAAATTATCAAATTTTGCCTCGCATCGTAACGTGAAGCGATGATGTTAAAGTACTTTTTGCATTAGCACAGGTGTGCCCCTTAAGTGCCCTTTGCACAAACCAATTTTCCTGTTGAACTATTTTGAACCCCCGTGCAGTCACACATAATGAAGGGGTGTATTAGTGTTTTGGGCTTATTTAAATCATTAAGTAATTGCGAACACCAGGGCGCGTACATTAATCGTGCAATTATGCTGCTTGATTGAGTGAAGCCGTTTTGATGTTTATCGAACCATTGAATCTTCGATCGCTCAAGGGCTGTATGGCAAGTTATCGGTGGACAATCGATGTACTTCAGTGAAGTGTCTTGGGATGTAATACCCAGCACGGTAACACACAAACGTGAAGGAATAATGCTTTAATGAATTACGCCTCACACGTACCAATGATATATAATTGAGCCACTTCTTTGGTGTGCAGTTTTGCAAAAACTCGCCATAATCCATTAACCGCTTGATAAGTGCAATATGTGTGAAAAACGTTCTTCCACTTTTTTTTGCAAAACAGCAATAAATGCACTCAATGTTTCAACTGGTTAACTTCGGCCCATTGCCGAAAAGTACCTTATGGGTTTCCGCAATAAAAATTTCCAGACTCATCTTTTGTTGTTTGTTCGTATTTTTCCACGTCAAGGTCTTTCCCCTTCCTTCCATAGGTGTTCAAATGGACAATATTGTCTGACGGCATCGAAACCGAAAACAAAAGAAGCGATACGCAATAACAGCAGCAGATGCACACGCGTGTGAGCGGAATTTGGTGGCCGGATTTGAAAATTGTCTTCATTTTTGGTGCCGCAGCCGCATGAAGAATGAAGCTTCTTATACCGCTGGTAGCTTAATTAGAGCGATTGCGATCGTGGCCACACGAATTCGATACGCATTCTCGTTCATTAGCCTCGGTGGCGGTGCGCGTTTTGATGGTACGGTGGTTTCGGGCCACATTCGTGACACGATCACGCGGTTCATGCGCGTGCTGTTGACCATCACCGTTGCTTAGTGAGGCAAGCCAAAACCGTACCCCAAAACCTTCCTGCGATCGATGACCGATCGTTACTGTGATTTGCGTTCGCATTCGGTTGTGAAGCAGCATGACGACCTTTCTTCCTTGGGAAGCGCGATTGGCAAAAGTGTGGCTCTTGCTGCAGCAGCATCACAACTGCAACCGATTCCGAACCGGACAGAGGCTGTTGGAAGTTGTACGGGTAGGTTGGTTTCCCTTTAACCGCCGTGCCACATTTGACCCCCCCGGTCCGGTCTCCGGTATGTTGGCATTGGACTTTAAATGCAACATGTATGCGCCTGTCTGTTTGCAGATGGCGAATATCGACACTCGTTGGCCACTTTGCTTCAACACTGCAACTGGTTGGTGATGATGCGTGTAATATACGGTTATGGGTCTTTTGGGAGGAGGAAAATAGCTGCTGCATATTGAAAGGTTTGATTGTTTCCCTTCCAGTGGCAAGCGTGGTAAGAGCTTGTTGTGCGTGTTTGGCGCAACACGCAGCTGCTGGTGTTGCGATTGTCAATTGATTAAATTATTGCTTGTAATGGCAGAATTGATTGACTGTGTTAATGTTTTGGCATATTTTAGGTGTATTTTAAATCGATACTTGCAACTCTGAAAATAATATTTGTTATGACTAGTTAGAGAATGGGAAGAATTGGAACGGATCGGGAAAATCGTCCTATTATATTCTACAGGATTTTTGAATCTCCTTGAACGCTTTGTTCCTTCAGGATCCTCCAGATCGCTTTGTTTCCAATATTCCTAAAGAGATTATTCCCTAGTACTCATCTCTTTCGCTAGATTTGACGATTGTGTTACCACGGTGGCAACCGACTCTTGTCACCCGATTTATATATAAATGCAGACAATCGCGTATTTTAGCAAATTACTTTATTTAAGCGGCGCTAAAAAATCACGTCGACATCTCGGGTTCCTTGGGTAGAGTGCCAGTTGCCGGTCGAGTCCTTTCCATCAAGGCCACTCGGTCATTCCCCCTTGGAATCGGGAATCCTCGTTTTCGTACCGATCGTGATCTCTCCTTTATCAACAGATGGAGATCCATGAAGTCACACTCCAATTACTTCATGTGCAACTCCACATGTGCAAAATTTGTTACCGATTCAATCTGAAACGCCCGCAAAAGTGTTGAAAAATGCCGAGAAGCAGCTCAATATTGTTCGACATCCAAAGGTGTATCTATGCTTAACCGATGTCATTTTTGACAAGTGATTTCTAGAGGTTCTATGCAAATTTATGAAGAATACTTTTTGATTTAATGCTCGATTTCAGAAGAGAAGGCACTATGTAATATCTTATAATATTTACCGTGCATTTTGAAGCTTCATTTTATCTTAATTAAGCGTTACGTTTAGTTACTAATTGCATAACGCAAGAAAATGCGTTATCTTGTTTGAATGTTTCGCAATGGTCCAGACTGAAAAGCGTTAAGCTCGTTGAGAATCGTTGACCCTTTTTGACCTCAAACTAGCAGTAACTTACGTATCGATGTAACCGCACGCACCGGTGTAACGTATGATTAGCTGTATTGAAGTTGGTGTCCGAGTATTCGCTCGGAGATCCCTTTTCACGATCATTACCGGGTTAGCTGAAGGCAATTTCGCCACACACTTAAGCACGGCAAAGCTCTCGGCCATAGGGCCAAACAGTGGCAAATGAACGGCACCGGCACTGTTTACTGTGAAGAGCACTGAAGAGTAGCTGATCAGACATCGTTTGTGAGTTTGTTGCGAAGTACCGCCACACTGTACCATTCTAATTTTTTATTCCACCGGTGTCAAACGAGCTCTTCCACCGGCGAGTGAATGGCGTACGCGCGAGCGTGAGCATGTGGGGTTAAGTTAAGCAATGTCTAGCCGTGTTTCGTGTGCCCATTAGTGGTAAGTTGGTACTTCCAATTCTCGGTGGATCCGTAGTGTTCTGGTATTGTTTTGCTCTTCTCGATCCCGGCTGCATGCCACAACTGCAATGCAGGATACGATGACTTCAAACCGCTAGATCTGACCTTGGTCGTCCGTGATCTGTTCAGTGACGGTACTGTTGGACATGCGAGTCATATGTCGAGAACCTCCGAGGTAGAGTGAGTTCATCGGAGTCTTTTCTTCCGCTACAATTTCGGTTAAACTTTGACTTATGAACTTCTTTTCTTGTAGATGGGTGCAATGTTTGAAGGATTGGAGGTAGGAGAATGGACAGCTTTGACATCTGGTCGCTCTAGCGTGCAAGCAGATCCAATCGGAAGCACTCATTTAGGTAATGATGCCAAGTTGCGTAATACATTATACTATCTCCAGCGTGGGACGTTTCTGCTACGCTTCATCTTAAAGAATTATACCGTCTTGTTCGAGATCTATTAATCAGAGCAAGGTCACACTTCTACTCTACTCGGTCGGATGAATGTTGTTGGTGGTTTAATTTCGAGGCGCTATACATTACACCATCGTTGTCGCCTTCGCTGCAACAAACTTCGAGAGTGAGAACGAAAAAGAAGCGACTGCGCACCATCCTTTCTCTCGACGTGGTACCCTTTTTGTACGGGCCAAATACTGCTTATTAATCATAGCACGGTTTGGAACCGATGCCCGGTACCGTTTCGGTCGGTAATTATCCTTCGTCACATGGCAGGGTAAGCCTCAGTTCGTTGTGTGTCCAAGCAATCAAGAACTGAGGTTCGAACCATTTTTTTTTCTGCTCTGACGATGGCCTATTGCCAATTTCGTGGAAGGAAAGGTGAGCCACACACTGCCCGTAAATAGGAGGTAGATGAAATTCATCGCACATCGGATATCGTTTGCCCAACAATGCCGATGCGTGCCGAATCGCGTGTCATAATTGGGCCTCGCCACGGTTCGAATACAAATTAAATTAAAAATGTAGAATATGGGCAACAGCGCGTAACCTTCTGCATGGATGCGAATTCTGGCCTGAAATTGCAAACATTGTTGTTTGAATTGGCTATAAATTGGTGCTGCCCGTAAATCGCGCATGGAAATTGAGACGAAAATAAGGCATAATAGTTCATGGAGGATCACCGATGTGGAAAGATGGCTCAGTTTAAGATTGTGTTTATTAAATACGACACATTACGCAATAGAAAAAATTGTGGTTGTTACAAACGGTATAGATTTCAACGTGTGATTACCATTGCAATTAGAATAATCATCGTTTCAGTAGGAATGTTCTGAATTCAAAGAATTGCAACCGAATTCGAAGATCTCCTGCGATCGCATACTACGTGCACTATAGCTACTTTGTTCATCCTCTATTAATCCGGTTGCCCTAGTTTAATCAAACCAATTCAAACAACTCTCCACCATGGTGGTGCAATTGTTTTGCGTTCAAAGTAGCTCGCCTCGCCTTTTAACGCACACTATTTAATGTGTGGCATGGGGAAACCATCAATATTCCATGATGCCGATCAATCAAAATTGGGTTTTCGGTACCGCGTTTCGGTGCGATAGTGCCCATAGTGTGAATGATTAATATTTGCACGGCGTTTGGTGCACCGCTGCGGCGCTTAAAAGCTTCAACTGACCCGAATAACCTGTTAAATATTAGTTCAACTTTTGATCTCGTTCCTGGTCCGTTTGCTCCAAAGCCGATCGAAAGTGATCGTTTTGGACGGCTTTTTTGTTTCCTTTGGGGCGGAATGAGTTAACCTACTAAACCAGGAAGTGTTTTGCGTTGATGGCATAATTATATTAATGCACAAATAGACATGACCTATAAACATTTGAAAGGATGTCTTTTTTAAATTAAATATTAAATTAAAAATAGTGTAGCTGTTTGGAACTACTTATGAGAGTTTGTTCAACGCCGTAAGAACTACAACAACACGTGCTACCATCGTTTTTACATTATGCAATCCAATAAGACGCATCGTAAAATCTAAAGTACATTTACCAACCGAGCAATAGACTTCCCCCCTCATCATCATCATCATCAACAACATCATCCACGTCGTCGTCATCATTACTTAGGAAAATTGTGCCGGCACACGTTAGTGTGGTTAGGGAAATCTAACCGAACACACCACCAGCTCCATCCAGAGACCACCAATAAATCTCGTGCAGAGCGTGTGCCCCAAACCCATTTGTCACACCGTGTGGAACGGGTGGTTCGTCTTCGTACGGCGCGCGTTTGAATCGCGTGCGAATCGCTGGTACAGGGAGAATGTTTTATGGGTACAATTAAAACCACAGTGGCAAAGCCCTGCCAAAGTGGTTGCCTGTTTGTGCTGTGAACGACTGTGTTACCATGGCTACCCATCTTCTTCGACCAAGAGCGGCAGCTAGTGTGAAAACCTGTAACTAGGCGACAGACGCGTCTGGGGTTGCTGTTTTGCTTCATACCATTTATTTTCCCTGCACAATGGGGGCACCGGGTAGTAGATGCAGCTTCTCGGACAGATGACAAAACATGATGCAATGACGTCCACTTGCAGATGGCGTCTGTACTGTGCACGCGGGAAGGAAACTCTGCTGCACGGTTGGTTCCCGAATCGAATGGATTTGACAACCAGCTGATGGGTTGCGCATGCACTATTTACTGCGCGCCGTACCAACCGCAAACGATCACTTTCATCACGTGCTGTCAGTGACAAAAAACAAGATGATGGTAAGGGCGTACGCTCGCTCCCTAACTGTGACGGGGGCCAAGTTGCTATAGGGCAGTGCGCTTATCGGTTTCCAATGCCGTAATATACCATTCTGCACTCGCGATCAGTCCTATCGACGGTGACTGATGACACCGTTGAATGTGAGTTGCGCACCTCATTACACAACAGCCGCCACTTCTTCGGTTAGACACCGAAAACACCTTTTCCTTTTCCCGAAAAAAGAAGAAGCATACAACAACAGATTTAAAAAAACCCTTCGTCGGGAGTTCGTCGCTTCCCCCCAACGATGGTAACGAAGTCATTTGTTCGCTTTCATTCATTGGCCTTCTTTGGAGCTACTCAATCAGCACGGTCTCGTACCGGTCAACGGTTGCTAAAACTTCGCTTGATTGATTGTAGTCTCCCGCACGCACGGATGGTTAGTCGGTGTCGATTAGTCGGAAGCATTAGGTGTCGCTACCACCATCACTTTCGTAGATGGGTCTCGACCAAAGCGCCGATGAATTCTTCTAATGATGATGGTGACTTTCGTTGTCATCTTGGTGGACCGGCAAACCGTCGGTATGGGTGATCATGTTTTACGTTACCGTGATCATACCACCATTCTGCTGGTTTGTCTCACAATAATCTTTTCATCATTTGATTGGCCATTTAACATTTTTTCCTCGTCCCGTTTAGCTCGACGCTTTGACCGGGAAAGAGTGAAAGAGAAATTTCGGTCGGTGTCAAAACGGTGTCTTCCCTTCGAATCCGTAGACCGGAGGGGGGGAGTTTATGGCCGGATGTTTACGCACTTATTCGCTTGCTTTTTTGTTTTCGGCACATCCAGCTTTGCGTGGTTTTGTTTGCGATTAATTTTACGCATGTTACTACCTGCTGCGATATGCTAATTATGGCCTTAAAATTGATAGTGATACCTGATTGAGTGATGAGAGGATGGTTTTGCATGATAAGGTGAAATTTGTGTTTAGTGTACCGGAAAGTTTTTGACCTTTTATAATATTTGTGTTCCCAGTGTGTTGCTGCGTTTGAATTAATTCTTCTCTTTTGTTTAACGACCCCAATGCCTTGCTTAACGACTTCCTTTTGACACTTTTTTATTTTAACATATCCATTTAAAAATGGACTGATTTAAGCGACATACGATTTACGTGGTACCTGGTGGCGAGTCCAACTATGTTTCATCTTTTATTGCTATTCTATAGTGCAGAGATAAAATATTATCTTTTAATTTGTATCGGCCGAAACAAAAAAAAAAAACAGTTGAGTAATTGCGCTCAAAGGCTGTTATTGGTGACTCCACTTTCAAACGAACAAGTTTTACATCGTGAGACCCTGTGTATCCTCCGGATATAATATATGACATTGATTATATCGGCATAATCTTAAAATAAAGATCATGAGAGTAAAGTAACCTCATCGTTTCTTCGGACAGGTAGCAGCAACTGGCTAAATAATAATGAAGAAAATCTTGGTCAAAGTGGATATTGTTCTGCGAATATGTCCGGAATCACTCCCAAATCCCCAAATTTTACCGATGAAGAAATTCTTTCGGACGAAGCGCATCGTCGGGGTCTTAATGTATGACGGTATATACACCGTGTTCCATGGAAGAAGGTCCTTTGGTGGTTCGTTTTAAAAAGGAAAATAATTCTTACTTCAGGATTTGTGGTGATTTGGGCTATTCACTGCAAAGTGTCTATCAGTAATTATCCTCCAGAAAGTTGATATTCGTATTTTGAGTCTAAAATAGCTTGTCAGTTGATCGCATACGAAAATGATGACGATGATGATGATTATTATTATTATTATTTATTTTAGTTTAGTCCGCTTCACAGCTTCACAAACATAACTTATAACTAAGCGCCTTATTTAAAAACTAACATAGAGGCAAAGATAAGATAAGTACTTACTAAGAATAAAGGTCTAGACTAGAAAGTAATTTAAATTAAGGTTACTAAGGAAAGGGAAAGGAGGGATGAAGGTGTCAAAGAGAGGATAGGAGACGAGCACGATAGAAAGAAAGAGATCGGTGAAACTCAAACAGGTGATAGGAGGAGTTAAACAAATGCATTGCTCGCAACAGAGGGTTGTTGCGGCCAACAGGAGTTCGCAATATAGGGGTATTTAAAAGAGGGCGAGAACGGAGGGAGCGGGAGGGAGTGTACAAAGGTATTGCAGACAAAAGATCAGGTGCATCCGTGCAATCCAGGAGAGCAGCGATAAGGGAGGATTGCGCTACAGAACGGCGTGCCTCTAAAGTTTCAAGGTCTGAATCACGGCACCTTGACCCATAACTGGGAAGGACAGAAGAAAGTGCCTCAGAGCGTTTGCGGAAGACGAATCTGGTGAAAGACCTCTGTGCCCGCTCGGTGCGGTTGATGTGGATTCTAGCTGTCGGAGACCAGATCACTGAACAATACTCCAGCTTCGACCTGACCAGCGAACAGAAGAGCACCCGGATACACGCGGAATCATTGAAGTCGCGGGCAATGCGTTTCAAGAGGCCGAGAGTTCGACGAGCCGAGCTTACGACCTCGTTGATGTGATGGCGAAAAGTGAGTCCACAGTCAAACGCCTAGGTCCTTAATTAAAGAGACTCTAGACACGGGATAATTGGCAAGGGAATAGGAAAATACTACAGGGTTGCGGGAACGAGTAAATGAAATAACATTACATTTATCAGTACATAAAGTAAGAAGATTACGATCACACCAAGAAGAGAAACGATCGAATATTGATTGGAGGGACATACAGTCATCAGAGGAAGCGATAGGCAAGAAAGTTTTTAGGTCATCGGCATAACAAAGGAAACAGTCGTCGGGTAAGACATCACAAACATCGTTGATGAACAGGACAAATAGTAAAGGGCTGAGAGCACTTCCTTGTGGAACACCAGCACTGGAGATTAAGGAAGTGTAATTTTTTAAGGTTTTTTTTATGATCATTGATCGGGTCTTTGCTTAGGTACTGGCTTATGTAAAGCTTTTTATTTCATAATCGTTGGCACGCTCTATTTAAAGGTTTATTGAACTTATCGTTTGATCCATATGGCATTCTCTCTTCTTATCCAAGTCTATTTTTATTTAAACAGGATATATACTTGATTGAGATCGCAATGTGATTAATAATTCCTAAATGTTTAATGCACGGCAATCAAACCTCAATATGTTTAGTGATTCTTCTGATACCTGTATCTGAGTACTTCGGGTTTTAATTCGCCGTTTAGACAATTCAGTCGCCTTGTTAACGTTATGTTAACTTTATGCTTGAATATATTAAAATTTTAGTAATACTAACACGGATATGGACCATATCCGCGTTAGAGCACCTGGAGCTACTAAAAGACATAAACTCAATATCTTTTCGTCCATAAAATCCCAGTTTTTGGAATGCAAACTATGCAATAATCGTAAAATATAAGTACAACATTCCGATCTTCTTGGCCTCCTACAGGAAACATCGCCTCCCACGCACCAACGTGCCAGCGGTGGGAGATGGTCGATAAATGGCTAAACTCTCTATACCTGACCCTGCCCATCCTGTAACGCATGTTTTATAAATTTAACTAGGAAATGCGACATTTCCAGCGGACGACGAGATCGAAAGGTTCCGCTCCGCCGTGATTAATGTTATAGAGCTAATATTGATTTATGATTACACCCATGGCCGCAGCAGCCCCTGCCATATCCGATCCATCTCTCGTTCCCACTCAGTTCCGTTCGATGCGGAGTACAATCCAATCCAATCCCGGTGCAGTGTGTTGAGTTTTAGTTTCATTTTTAGTCATCGTTTCAATACTCCATGGTGACATACCGTTACGAAGCAACGTGAACACTCGGAAGTGCGGCGACGGTTCGACGGACCGGAGGAAGGAACCACAAATGGCGCTCTCCGGCCAAAGGGCAGGAAGCGGTACGCAGAAGTCACAGCAAAAAATGCATAATTGATTAACCATTATGTGAGACGGGCGGATTTTTGGAACCGCTCCTCTGTTGACAGTTTAGGGAAACCTCGACGGGGGAAACACGAACCGGGCGCCAACGAGGGGAAGAAACAGGTTAGAAAGGTTCCTCTGGTTTTTACCGCCTTGTTTTCGATGGTAGGAAATTGTTTTGTCCCTCGTAGTTATTTCTTCGTTTGTACCTTGGTTGGCAGCATTTGGGAAGGAAATTGAAGATGCTGTTGAAGCGTTTTGTTAAACGATTGTTGAAAAAGAAAAAGACCAGATACACCCGTGTTATTCAGCGAGCTTTACGCTTATACTTGTTAAGATACTTGTCTGCTGCTTAAGGGCTGTTTAAGCGTACCGAGTGAGGTACGGTACGGTAAGGAACAGTATGCATATTTGTGAATGTCGGTCGTACATTATGACGCGTTGTCCTCCGAATTTCACGCTTAGTTCTTCTCGCATCTCTCACCTGTAATGTAATTTAAAAGCATGTCAATCATGCATTAGACTCCATTTCCATCACTATTACCTTCACTTTTCCTTTGCTGTGCGGTAGTGTTTTAACACACTGTACTGTACTGTCCCGCCCGGAACCTGACGGATGATTGATTTGAGCGATTTGATTTGCAATCAGTTCCACTTTCAGAGCCCGTGCCCGGGAGTGTGTGAGTGTCTGGCCAGCGGGATTCCTCCCTATCTGCTGGAATGCTAAAGAGATGATTGCATAATTGTGGGAAAAAAACGCTTACGAAGGTCCGGGAAGATCCGGGCAGGATGTCGCTAAAGCAATACCACCGGTGTCTCGCAGATTTTTCCGGATAGTGGTTTGTGCTTGCAAGGGCTTAAAACGTTGAAAAATAGCTACACTAAACGATCGTGCACCTGTTTCTGTGTTGATGGTGGATGAATGGAAATCGATGGTTCGGCGAGGATGGTCATCATCGTGTTCGTCGTCAGCGTCGGCACACGGGATGATAAAATATTGGCAAGCCAAACGGGGATGAAAACTTCCCACAGCAGCTGCATTCCATCCAGCTAATGGATTGGATTTGTGCTGTGGAAGATGATGATCAAATATTTAAACAGCCGGACGCGGTCAGGTTCCTTCTCGGGGGTTTTTTTTTTCTACCAGCTTTCCGAACTGGCCGCAAACTGGCGTTGTTGTTTAATCGATTTCAACTTTCTCTAGCTGACGGTGCGGTGAGTTTCGGTCAAAACAAAATGATTCTCCTATCGGGTCTGCAGACCTTCGGTCGATTTGCTTCCGCGCTCGTTAGCCTCTGTTTTTGGTTTTTGCGCATCATCCAGATTTGTTGTCCGCTTTGTATGAAATTATTGGGAATTTGTCTAATTTTCTAACGCATTAGTGCTTCAATGACAAAAAATTATTTTATATGTTATTGTTGTACCTTCAACGGAATCAAACGGTATCAAAGTCAATTGTACACCCAAATTCATTTGAATAATTTAATTTAATATTTCATTTTTTAATAAAATTATTAATTTTTGACCGATTTTTGGTAAATGGGGAAATTGTTGAATTGGAAATTTGTTTCTAAATATCGTTAACGAAAATAACTTCGGGTGAACAAAACACACTGCATTGCTTACATGCATACATGTCATCTTTATCACAAGGAATAGATCCCCCTATCTGTTTCGTTTACCCTCATGAGTCGTCGATTTCCCGACGAACCAAAGTGCCTTGTTGGAAAGTTTCCACTCGTTACGCTAACGCTAGCCTCCAAAAAAGCGTCTCTCCAACTCAACCGTGGCTCTCCCATGTCTTCCGTTTATGCTAAGACAAGTTTAATTTTGTCAAGTATGTATATCATCTTCAGCGGATGCGCCTAGACGAAAGAACTAAGCGCATACGCTCTGCTCTGGTGCATAAGACAAAAATCGGAAAGCGAAAATGATGAAAAAGCGGGTTAAGGATGGTTGACGCAGCCCCACCGTCAAGCGATGAATGTAAGATCTTATCCGTAAACTACCATCTCGGACCACTCGGACCCACTTAGTAGCCCCGTGGAGTGGACGCGCAACGGTGGGAGAGCAGTCATCTTTTGATAGGGCCAACCTGTGTCTGGGTTTGATGATAGTCTTCTTCAATGGATCGATTTCTGGGGAAAATTTCTGGGAGGGAAATTTTTACTCCGAATCGATGGCGAGGCTGACGTGTGGCTTCGGAAAGGCAACCGAGAAGAAATGGCTTTTTAGTTGTACTTCGATTAGGTATGATTATGAAAGCGTACCGTTTTGTCGTGGTAAGATGCTTTTTTTTTCCTCTAATTCGATCTCTAGACGTTGCGAAGAGCCGAAATCAAAAAGCGGAAAATCGATATTGGAAAGGTGCTTTTAGGTAGTGGCCGGTTAGGGGCCTGATAGCGAAGGAAGGAAGGAATTCGATGAATGGAATTCGGAACGGTACGCCGTACCGATCGCACGATCGGGTGAGGTCGATCGTGAAAAGTATTCAAAATTTAGGCCCTCTAATAAGAGCCGGTTGCATTGAAATGCAATTGATGCCTTCTAAATGAATGAGATAGTAATGTCTAATTTTACATAATTTCATTGATTTACGTAACTCAATGGAACAGCCCCGGTGGAAATAACATATTAACAATAAACAGGGGAATTTATTTTTTATAAGGAACTTTGTATCTGCTGGATAAATCTAGTTCGACATATATAATATTTTCTCCCTTTAGGGGATAGACTAAAAATGAACATTGCGTTAAACGGATCTCTTCGTTTATCAGGAGCATCCGGGCAAACGGTGAAGAAATAAATAGATAAGATGAACATTGTTCTGTGAAAGTGTCCATCTTATCCATCGATCTTATCCCACGTCCTCCATCGATAAGCTAAACATCATTGACTCCAGCTGCACGTTCCAGACGAAACTGCTTGTGTGGTTGACAACCGACGAAATGGAAAAAAAATCATCACGACTTAGTTTCATTTGGTAAATTTGAGATGTGGATCTTCATGTAAAGAAACCACTGAAGGAGAATGGCTGTTTATAGATAAACATTTCGCCGAAGAATTCCAACCCACTGCCTGACCCTCAGATACACCCATTAGAGCTTTAATAACGAAACCTCAAACGGAAGGTCTCTTCCAATAATTTCGAACCCCAAAACGGAGGAACAGTTGATTACCAAGGTCTTGAAAAAGCTTAGCTAAAAGCTAACATTTATGTTTTCTGGTAACCTTTTCTCAGGTGTCGACCTTTTTCTGGCCTTTTTGAAGACTTTTTAAACATAAGACTGTAGTAAACTTTATAGCATTATCTTTGTAATGTATTTTTCATCGCCTTTTCAAAATCAAGCTCATTTTCTAATGCTTGCGTTCCATGATTATTCTGTGCTGTTAATTCCAATAAATATCAAAACATAATCCAGCTCTTCGAAATCATTTAGAATGTCCATTAATTTGGTGTAATCCCCAATAAAAACGCTTTAACCGCGTGGCAGTTCCAGTGTTAATAGACCCATTACTACAATCCTTTCTATAAAGAATTATTTCTGAGATCAATTCTTAGTCTACGAGGGAATAGACTCATTTTAAAACATAATTATTCGTAATAAGTTAATTCATATTCATGTCCAAAAATACGCAACATAAAATGGCATGTTTAGTCATCATAACGCTCCTTATCATAAACAAACAAATTAGAAATCATACATAATTCATTCATCTTGTGAAGCGTGAAACTTATCATCTACCAATTTTCCCATCATCAAGCTTATAATATTTCCTTCAGAGCCTACTGTTGGTGTTAAATGTGTTAAACATGCTTACATCATTTACATCACTAACAAAATCAAATTGCTCACCGGTGACTAACGATCACTACCGCCACATTAGCCGCTACCATGCATCCTGGAATTCGTCGTGCCCATCGTACCGTGGAACCATGGTGGTAAATAATATTGAATTAGAAGTGTCGATACCATCGCGCCACCCATTAGGCGAAATAATAGTGCAGCTCTCCACCCAGTGCACGAACTGTAAAATTGATGAGTTTAAAAAAAATAATGCCCAAACAAGGGGGGCTTTTTTTGCTGCTGGGGGACAGAGGAGCAATATATCCGCTGGACAGTGATCATGAGGATCATGAGGGTGTATCGGTTGAAACCTTTTTGACACAATTTTTGTTTTTCGCGCAGTTTTTATCCGTTAAGATGTTAGATAAAGCTGAACGGTTATGATAGGTGTTGCAGGGTGGATAATTGGTGGATTTAAGACTTTCGATACCCCGGTAGCTGGAAAACTAAACAGTGAAAACTGCCTGCCTTTTGCGAATAGAGTAATTAAAGTGCAAATACGTAGCATTAAATATATGTGATGAAATTAAATTAATTCGAGTGCATCTTAAATTGTGCCAACTTAAACTTGAGACATATTGGAATTTTCGTTTACATCCTGGTTTAGAGTGGGATATCCACCTCGATTATTTAATTGTATACGCATTTTTAATGCATATCTCCGCCGTTGGTGATGGTGGTGTTGTATGCATTGAAAATTGGCATAAAAACCTTCCGTCAGACCGATGGACGGACGGTCGGCCTGTCATCATTGTGGATCTGTTTTGGGTTTTTCTTCCGAGTCGCCGCCGTGCCCTTATAAATAATTCAAAAGAGCGTGACAGTGGCAAGATAAAGCACATCACAGGCCGTGTGTGCACCGGAACAGACGCCGTCACAGTGACGGTAGTGTTTTAATTTTCGCACACGAAAAATCGGACCACTTTGCCCTGTGTTCCTGCGTATCATATCGCTTTTCTTTGATCTTTGCGACTGATTGACTTGTCTGGGTTTTGTTTTGCTGATTTTGTTTGCGGCTTTGTTTTTTTTGCGACGCGGAAAATCACCGCACTCTTGTGGTTAGGTAAGTGAAGTAGGGAGAATGAATTTTATTGACCACACGTGAATTGTGCACCACATTGCGCAATTTGGCGGAGAGATCTAGCTTAACATAACCCTGCTCTTAGCACGTAGCGGAGTGAAATGGAAATTTGAAGATAACATCTAATTTAAACCCTGATCGACCATGTTGTTGAGTTACGATCGTGTAAAACTGACGAAAGAATAAAGAATGTGAAGTGCCCGTTTTTTTTTGGCGAGCATAACAAGCTTGACAGTCCTGTTTTCGGACAAAGGAAAGCTTTGGCTGGAATGAATGTTTAATTGAGACGCTTTGTTCACCTCCAGATTGAAAGGGAAGGCCATTTCGACGTAATCACCTCGTAACACCAAGCCCAAACTGGCTCGGAAAAAGGAACTCCCTCGTATGCGTCGCAGGAAGTAGAAAATAATTTGGCACTGTTTTGTGCACTCGTTAAAAGCTCCATAAAACTAAGTCACCGTGAGTCAACCCCGACGGCGAATGGCCAACTTGGAGGAAGTAGAGTGATCAGTTGTGGAGAGTGATCATGGTGTCCGTGTGCTTTTGTTTATTTTTAGGGTAAATCTGAAGAAAATAGAGAAAGGTGATGTATGTTGTTAAGGTGCGGCCCGTTTTATATTTCCGATCCGTTACCCAATACCTTCAGCTATAAGGCGGCTAGTACGATGGCCGATGTGAGAGATTGTGTGGAGTTTTGTTCAATACCGAAAGCCCCCCATGCACTATGATGCTGATTAACGGTTGCGATGAAAGGGAGAGTGATATTTTTTCTCATTAATTTTAAAAATATCAAACAGAAAGAAAAGTCATTCAGCAAGAGCATTGGATTTTATTAGATTTGGAAAATTGTACGAAAATGAAAAGAAAATGAACTTGGAAATGCTAATGTACGGCGAAGAAAAATAAAACCTCAAAGAGAATATGGGATTTTGTAAGAATGGGATTAGGAGTAGAAGAAATGGAAATCAACTTGCTTCACTTGTATTTTTGCAAATAATAAAAAATGTTGAATAAATAAATAAAAAAAATACCAAGATCAAATGGACATGAAATATAGCAAAGCACAAGTAACTTTAAAATATGTATTTTGAACCATTTTTACACATCTAGTGAGTGCTACCATGGAATTATCAGGATCTCGATATAAAATTTCATACATTCAGATTTTTTTATAAAGACTTTTTGTTTTTATTTGTCATAATGCTTACATTGACTTGTGGAGCCCAAAGAGGCTGGTAAAATAATATCCAAATAAACAAATTAAAAAATACAATGCGGATGAGATGTACAAGATTAACATACACGTAGAGGAAAATTGCTCTATAATCGATACAAATCGCTTTAAATACGTCATGAACTTGGAAAAATCGAAGATAATCTTGCCCTCTTAAAAGTCTAAAAAAAACTTTTCTCTTTAATAAGTTCTCTTAAAAGTTAAAGATGTATAAGAAGTAATCAATCGTTTGTGTTTCAAACCAATCATTTCTACAGTTTATTAAGGTTTATTAACTGGCAAAACTTTTTATATTTTCATATTCAAGTAATATATAAAAAACTTCATATCATTAATATTTAACAAAACAAAAAGAAGAAAAACGACAACAGCATTAAGTTTAATTAAAACATTAAAACACAAAATGAAATTAGTTTGCATATTGAAAACAAAGAGGAGGTAAATGATGAAAAACACCACAATCAATATTAAAAGCAACAAAAAGAACACAAAAAACAAACAAAGAAACAAAAACTACAAAATCTTCTAAAAAACTAATTGGAATAAATATAAAACGCACGTACGCGATGGGGAAAGATTGGTTAATGACTCTATCAAGCGAATTTAAAATCAATTATTTTATGTCTTAATACAATACATAAACAACGTGATTTATCGGTTTTTCCTCATGATCCTCCTTTCCTTTTTGAGGTTGCTTTAGTTCAAAAATGTAGTCATAACCGCATTGTTTTTTGCGAGGATCTTCCGATATGGCCACAAAAACAAATCGTTGCTTCCTTCACTTTGCTATTCGCGCTATCCGCTGCACACGCTACACCGTAAAGCGCAATTACGTTATGTGAATAAGTAAGAGCGATACAGTAAAACGTTATACATTATTCGTCGTACGGTGACAGATTTATAGGTGACGTTTGGAAGCGGTAGCGTCTTCTTTCACTGGCGTTCGTTAGCCTTAGCGAAATGCCACAGATCTGTAGTAGCACGGATCTGTCATCGCGTGATGAAAAACCCAGCTAATCCTGCGATGAGTAATGGACACTGCTGACGGATGCGCTTCGATCGCTTAAAACCCCGTCGGGTAACATCAAACTTCGTAAACTGTCTCTAATTCACATCTGTGGCTGTGATGCAACCGATGGGACTCGCGAACGCGTGACATTTAGAAGCAATAGGTGCAACGTCTTGCAACTGATTGATAATTATGCAAATTAGAAAACATTAACTGGGTTTTTTTTTCGTTTGCTGCTGATTTTATTCCACACGATCAGATTGCATTTTTTATCTTCCCGTGCTGTTGTTTGTGTTGTTAGTAGTATAAAAGCGACCGATTAACGTTTTTTGTGCGCTGTTATTTGCCTGGGTACAAGCATACCTTAATCGCGCATCATCAATGGTATTTTTTCTTTGCGTCCAGGGAGTGTCCAGGGGGTGCTCTTTTTTCTTATAAATAAAACCCACAAATTTGCAATCGTTAGGATTTCGGGTTGAGTTTTTGTTCCCGCATCGAACGCGTCGTTGTTGCCGAGAAACCTTGAAAGAGTAAAGTATCGGAGCACGTTAATCTCCCGGCTGGCTAGAGGCCAGTTCAGTTGCTTTTAGGATCATCGTTCCCATTTCGAAACCCTAGACCGCTTTTGTACCTGTTTGCAAAATTCAGCGGAAAAACGGTCCGAAAACCATCTTTATTCATTCATAGCTGGTTTCTTTTCGTCCGCAAATTTTATATGTGATATTGCAGCAGATAGTGTGAAGACACACCGTGTTAGTAAAATGTCAAAATAAATGGGAGATTGGAGCGAATGTGGGTTCGTTGCTTGAAAGCACCATTCACCAAACGGAAGGTCGCCATGATGCCGTATTGATCGTCATATAAAATATTAAAATTAGTATGATCGTGTTTTTTAGTAGTTTCTCTGTATTTATGAACTTAAGGAATCTTTTATACTTGTTCTGTTTTATGTAGACAATTTGACAATTTGTCTATCAATTTGACTAGTTGTTGTGTTAATTATACATCTGTTGAAAAGGAATACTCTTTGAGAAATTATAAAAAAGGTATTTTGGTAAATGTCAAATTCCTATTCGATGTACTGATAATTTTGAAATATAATATATTCCATTCAAAACAAGAACTCATTGAGAACTCATATTTTAGAATTGTTATTGTGTCGCCAAAATGTATGGAAGAGTCCAGCGTTCTTGATTTGCGGTAACTGTTCAATGACACTTTTAATAAATCCATGCGACTAAATTAATGTATCGAAAATATCGGAAAGTCAAATCGTAGCTTTTATCAAACTGCAGCAGTGAAAGCTTTCTTATCTGATATAGATTTTTATTAGGTGCTAAGTAACGGTCGTTTGTTTTGAAGATGTATAATTTATATGGTAATTTTGTTTGAAATAATGGGTCACTCTGAATATTTGACTCACCGGAGATCTCCACTACTTTCGAATTGTTTTTTTTGTTTTTCTGCCAAATCCCAATTTCCGTCGAATTTATTTTCGAAAAATGACCAAATCGAAACAAATCAAATAATGGTTTGCCAGAGGTTATACCATTAAACGGAACAATTTTGTTTTAATAGTAAAATATTCAAAAAATGCATCAGAAGGAGTAGAATCTCCTACCGTACCATATCCAAATAGAATTTTCCCTAAACTGGAATAAGAGAAGCGTTTTGCAGAATAATTATCGTACTAAGCCGGCTATTTTCGCAAAGTGTTCGCTACAATCTCACTAATTGATTGTTTTATCTGATTGCAATAATTTTGTTTGTTCGAACTAATAGATGTTCCACCAATGATATTCTACCACCAGATGTGCTACCAATTTTCTGCTAATCAATCTGCTACTTTGCTAGATTCCAAAATGGTAGATATTTAGCAGTGGACTTGTACATTTAAATTGTATTAAGCGTATTGTAATGCTAATTTGTGTATTGGGAGAGCAAACCAAGAAAGGACGCACTGTCATTTAGTCTTTTTTCCAATTTATCTTAGCTTTTCGCATCCTTTGCAAAACGGATGCTTAAGAAGTAACGCTTACACCAATGTTTCACATTTAACCTTTTTGCAAGTATATCACCATCTGTATGTCTGCAATCATCAACATGTTCAATGTCATTGGAACCGTTAATGTTGGAACCACTCACCAACCAACCGGCGGGATTTAAACCGTACGCGAAAGAGCCATCTTTCTATCTTTCTACACCAGATCTTGGTTGATGCGATGCGATGTTTCAATGTGGCGAAATGGTACTTTGTAAAAGCTACCCAAAAATCGCAATAAATCAGCTGCGTAAGGCTGAGTGGCGACTCGATCGAGCGAGATCCGCTCGAACAAAACATTACCGAAAAAAGGGCCCCACTAATTTAGCAGTTGCTATGGGGCGGAAAAAACTGAATTACTATGCAAATCATTCACCGCTTCACCCCGAGGCGGGTAGGCAAGGTATGATGACACTACCCCAAGGAAAGGACCATTTTCTAAGTGTCTGAAATTGAGTTTTCTTCGTTCGTGGCCACTGCTGCTCGTTTGTACCTATAAATTAGAGCGCAAGCTGCGTAAGACGTTTAATTCAATTAAAACATCTGCCTTTTCGTTTTTGTGAATATAATCCTTTTTCCCCTCACCAATATATCAAGAGTTGTCGAGGAGAGATGTGCAACGATCTTTCGCACATTCACGCAAGTACGCACGTGGCCTTCGATCGCCTTTCCATACCTCCCTAGTACCCTAGTGGGCCGGAAATGGTTTTTGTGGGCAAAAAAACGAGAAAAAAACCTTTTCCACTTTAGGTAGGCTAATTCGGCTAAAATAGCCAATGCGATTCGGGTGATCGAGCGAACGAGCAGGCATTTAAAATAATGTATGCTTCTTCCAAGGGTTTTTTGTTGGCTGTGGGTCGAATCGGCGGAATATTGTTTTATTTCTTCTTGTGGGTTTTCTTGATTTGTTTTTTTTTGCGGCGGTGGTATTGCAAGTTTTCCTCAACGCCATGTTTCGCCGCAAGGAGAAGTGGACGGTGTGTGGCATGTCTAATTGGTTTCAAATTTTTGGAAACACGGCACAGAAGCGAAAGGTGAATGTTGACGAATGATACATGCAGGATGAAACCGTAAGTTTCCATGGCAATCGATGCGCATTCTTCTCGCAACCTTGCCGAATTCGTTATTTGCTGACAAATGTTCAATTTTCCATTCGTTCTAAGCAAAAGTTTAAGGTTTTTTCAACTGCCCTTGCAACTCCGCGTCGAATGCATCGTTAGGCTTTCGTTGGTACTAATGTTAGTTAAATAAATCAGTGCATGCGAACGGCAATTAGGTTAGAATAGGTTATTTTACGCCATTTTTAAACGAAGCGTGGCTGTAAACCTGATTAAAACTGTATAAAATTGTTTGCTTTAGTTTCTACTTTCATTACTTAATATTTGTTGATTTATAATAATTTGTTTTATATTTATATTCCTCGTACTAAACTTATATTAGTGTTTCTTGCAATTTTATTATCCTTTCAACGACTCGAAGGTTTTTGATGGGTTTTTTAATGATGGACAGTTACACTTATACTAGTTATGTATCATATTAAACAAATTGTGTAAAAAATTTAACATATGAAATTCAGAAAAAAAACAAATGTTAATAATGCTTTTTATCTTGGATTGATTGTTGAATTTGAGTTTAATTATAGTGTATCTTTTCGTTGCCATCCAAACTGGACATTGAAAGTTTGCAACTCTACTGAACGGCTTAATGACTACTGTCAGTAACATAAAATTACTTCGGCGGTTGCCTTTTTAAAAGAACCGCATTTCTTCGCAATATTTCATTGCCAACATTGGCTCCTTTTTTGCCTCAAAATCTCTGTAGGTCATGGCGAATCTGTGCACCAGAGCAACGAATAAGTAATTCGAAAGAAAAAAAAGACACAGCTCGCAGCCTTTCTCCTGTGCAAAGTGAATCCTTCTCTCGCCGTACCATTAGTTCCGTTGCGTTTCCCTTTCGGTGGCAAAATTAAAGAGTTTCTTACGCGTACCCCGGAGAGGTCAAAACAATTAGCGTTATTTTCGGCACAAGCTTTGTAACTCCGCAGTTATTCCGTTCCACGACCAAAAACGAGATTGCTGGAAGAAGTGCATGCTGCGGTACCGCCTGGGGCAAGTGCATCTTTCCGTTCGGACGTCATTGATCGATCGGTAAGTCAACCGTGCACTGTGCGTATGCCTACATTGTATTCACCGTGAAATCATTCATCCGATCGCACCTTGCAGGATCACCACCCAACCACCAAAAAAGGGCGTCTCTCTTCCGCATGGTTGATTGACGCGACCATTGATTGTGGTTGGCAGTTTTTGAATAACCAAATAAATGCTTTTTCTTTTTATTTTATTTCAGCACTGTGACAACCACTCCGCCGAAAAAAGGGAATAAATAAAATGGCTGCATTTATAAATGCGAAACGAATGCGTTGACAAAAGGAAGGATAGGATGTCCGCTGCAACGGGGATGGTGAAGATTCGCGCACTGAAACGCATTCCTCGAATGCTTTCGATGAAAGTGCATTAACACTGCATGGGAAGGAAACTCTGCCTGCCCTGGGTGATGCCGGTGAGGGCCCAACCCAAAACCGACGTGTCGGTCGGCGGGACAATCGATTTATCGACGAAATAGATGCACCATCGGATCGGACGGAAGGGGGGGGTGAGCTTGTGGTTGGAATATTTCACCGGTTCACGTGTCTTTCCCTGCGTCCGACATGTCTGTTTTCGCTACGGCAATAGCCGGAAGGAAGGATTTTCGTTGGAGATTAGCTATTCCCCGCCCGAAGCGCATGGTGCATGTCTCAATGTTGTTTGTTGTTATGCGTTGTACCGGTTGTGCGATGCATTTTTAAATATGTCGTGCTGCAGGTGCGTCCAGATATTGGCACTAGCATTCCACACGCGGTAGGCATGGGAAATGAATGCAGTCAAAGAAATGCCACCATCCGATCCGACACCGGGTTCACTTTGTAAAGGTCGAAAAGATTAATGTAAAATTAAATCACCACGATGGCGCGATGGTGGTGGAATCGATCGGTATGTTTGTTTATGTAATTTTATTAGCCGAGTCTAGGGAAGGCTCGAGTTGATCGTTGACGATGGTTAAAATCCGATCTCTTAATTTTGGGTGGTGGTAATAGATTAAGCAGTGATTTATAGATGAATTAATTTTGTTGATTTGGGGAGAAGCAAATTAATTGAATGATTGTGTTGAAATAAATGTCTGAATTCGATACATTTTCCGAAACGGGACTGTAACTTTTGTTAGTTTCTTCTTCAATATGTGAGACATTATGCATTGATTCACTTTTTTTTCATTATTTTAATATTTGCAGCACACTATCTCTGAACTAACTATCGTGTGATGATGAATTTGCTGACTACGATGGTGGACCATGAGTTGAGAGCTATCTGACGGTTGATAAGTAAGTAATTTTTGGGAGTTTCTTTTGGTCAATGTCTTAATCGCAAATGTCGAATGATCTGTACAGGCAGTCCCCGAGATACGCGGATCCTCTTATACGCGGATTCGGATATACGCGGTTTTTGGAAATTTGACAGCGGAGCTAGTTTATAGCACAAAATTTAAGCAAAATGGTGAAAAATTGTTCGAAAATATCTTTTATGTCATATAAAACGTTTGTTTTTATTTGATTTTAATGTATTCTATCAAAAATTCCCTTAATTTGTAGAATAAATTAAGTGCAGAGAAGGATGTCGACTCTGTGACTTTGAAGTGTAAACGAAATTGCACCAGGATTCGACTTACGCGGAAATTCGAGTTTGCGGATTTTTCCCGGGTTATAGCGGTCCGCTATAATAGCGTATCTCGGGGACTGTCTGTACATTAATTATGCTATAATATTTTATGACATTTTATTAATTTCTTTATATTCATAATTTGCATAAGGTTTCACTACATCAAATTGTTACTCAATTGATAGTTACCTCCCGTCTCGATGTTTGTGCGTGCGTTTTTAGTATTAAGTTGTTTGGTTCTATTCTCATGACGTGACCAGCCATTCAAATCTAGAGACAATGTTGAAGAATGGCTCAATACATAACATACGTTAAAATTTTTTCAACATTTCTCAATACAAAATTTTCTCGATAATCCTTGTAAAAGGTTTGTGTAAGACTTTATGTCTCACATATGTATTCGAGCTGGAGCAAACTCCAATTACTCTCGACTTCTTGTAGCGTCTCGTTGAAGAAACCCCAAACACATATAAACCCAAAACAGATTATTCTATTTTTCGAGAATTCTTAACAAATTGGTAACATTTAATACATAGCTCATCTTCAGTAAATTTCTCAAAAGTTCTCCATAATCAATAGCCTATAAAAGTTCATCGCAGAGTTCACCCTTGGTTATGTTGTCATTATGATCAGATTGGCCATTCTACTTCTTGGTGTACTAATGATCTAGTAGGTCAAGCCTGTTATTTCCGGTTTCTCTCTTTTCCTAGCGTAACGACTGTTTAGGTCACATGCCTGTCATGGCTGGCTTACAAGTTTTAATTTTATCACGTAGTCGGATAGTCAATACTTGCTACGGGGGATTGGTCCGAATGGGATTTTGGACCGGTGCTGTCGTGTGAAGACTGACGCCGCTACTAATACACTACCGGCCGCGCGCGAATTTCTGGTTTACTAGACTTATTTGAAGTAAAGTGCAGACAAAGATAGCCAAGAATGCCAGGCCCTTTTGAGGTTGTTGTGACGATGAAAAAGAAAATTTATTTGACCATCACATAGCCAGATTGTCAGTCCTTATTACGGGGGAACGATCCGAATAGGATTGTGTCTTGGTCTTGTCGTGTGGGACCAAATATACCACCAGGCCGCACATTGCACATTACCAATGGTAAATGTTTCCGTAATGCAGATTACTATACTTCATGCAATGTAGGTCACGAAAACAACAAACATTAAACGAAATTAAGAGATTAATTTATAATCACCATTACATAATCACAAACAAAACTTAAGAATTTATGTTCTTGTTGGAACGACGTTGGAGGCAATTTATTTGGACAAACACACACACCTACACAACTCAACAACACAGGTTTTGCCCACTCATCTCATCGGTAAGACACGGGTAGATGAATTCATGTTTTGCATGTCATGTGTTTATTTCTGCTTTAAGTGCACAGCACAGCAGCAAATTGAATTCTCGTTAGCATTATGATCGGTGGACAAATGTTATGTGCTGATTTCACAAAACAAACAACCGGTGATGAAACTTTAAATTACAAATCGTTACCAATTCGTTCACACTCACGATCCAATCCCGTTGAAAATGATGAATTCCCTTGTTTTATGCAAGAATGGTCCCATTCACTCGGCAGGCAAATTAACACTACTGGTCTGGTCTGCGTAGTTTCCTTTCGGTGGTAAAATTCTGCCGTCATCTTCTAGCCACTTCTGACCGAGGTTTCTAGACCTGTTTCAGCAGAATCCATTCGAGCACCATCTCAGCACCTGTACCGCCAACCCGTTCACTTACGGGCACTTTTTCCCTTCACTTATCGAATTGTGCAAAGATGGTTGGATATTGGAAGTAAGGTAAATCCATTACAACATGCGCGCAACGACACCCCGACCCCGACCGATCGCTAGACTGATTATTAAATGGCGATGCAATTTGAGTGCATCGCTTTGCACACATTCGGTTTGGGATTTTTTCTCCTTCGCTCCTATCATAGTGCGGTTTTGGGCAAAACCATCGAAGGGGTAGTGGGTGGTAATTGAGAAAAAAAACGAATCATACCAGTACCAGCGACCACCACCATTGGCCGCCATCTTTAACAAGCACCATCTTCCTGTTTTTCGAGATTTCTTGCTTTTCCGTTTGCCACTTGCAACCGAGCACGAATGTGAATTGATGCATCCCCGAATGCACCGAAAATTGCATCATCGAGTGTAAAATGCATGGTTGGTGTAAAAACAAAAAAACGATTCGTCGATGCAACGAGTTGCTGCGCTATGCAATTGTGCACACGTTGCTGTTGTCGCCGCCGACGACGACCACCACCGGTGCGATCGGGCGAGAGTGAATTGATGCAATGTGCTCTTGTTTGGGTTAGCAGTGCTCTTGTGTCCGTACGCGTATTGTTTTTCCTTTTTATCATTTGGACCGAGAGCTAACGTGAAATTTTCACTTTTCAAAATTGCCACATTTGCCATGTTGCTTCTCGGGTGGTTTTTCCGCTCCGTCCCGTCCCGTCCGCCACCAGTGTCGTGTGTGAGTGTCCGCAGTGTCGGTGGTCGCGTACGTGAAGGTCTTAAATAAAACATTACGGTACATCGAAACAAGACGTGGGGTGGTAACGGCCCACACGCCACATGCTAATCCGTCGTGTCGTTCGTTCCGTGCCTCAACCTCCATTCGGAGTGCCACAATCGGAATGCACTTTAGATCTCGAGTTCTGGTTCCATTGGGGTCAGGAGGTGAAATGCCTTAGCCTTAGTCGAACAAAGTCAAACAAAGAAAATTGGAAAGGTGGAAGAGACAGGTCACTCGGTTAAAGGACGTTACTTAACCTCACTTATTGCACATAAACAAACACACACACACTGGGAGGGATGAACATGCTGGGAAGACGTTGGGAACCAGTGTCACCAGGTAAGGGGAAGGCGCGTGAGAACTTTCCACCAGGTCTTGGGGGAAATAATGGACTCGAGTACTGACCCGTACGTGATGAAAGCAGGTTAGATAATGTCATCTTAGCGGGGAAGTGTGTGTATGTAATTGAATTACAGCACACAGATTATGGAGCCCTGCGACGCGGCTAATAGTAGTCCATTTGGGTAATCTAATCTGTTCTTTATCTCGCTGTATATTTGCTGTAATTGAACATAATGATACACTTATGACATGACGTTGCTCTTCTTTATGCTACGTCCATTAACATATGTGCATTGCAGCATCTGAGATTTTTGTGCTGATATTAGACAATAGGGAAGGTTATTTAATAGTTTTTATCAATTTTAATTGATGCTTTTTCGCTTTTATTTCCTAATAAGTAACGTTTGTTCATTATCTTTTCAATGTTTCTTTTTTTCGACATATTATTATATGAGGGAAAGTGACATAAGTAAGATTTCGAGATTTCGAAAGTGACATAAGTGATAAAGAGACATAAGTTGAATAAAAACTATTTTTAGATTGAAAATAAAAACATATGAATAGTAATAAATAAAACATCAAAATCACCAAACTAAGTTAAAGCGAAAACATGTAAACAAAGAGAAAATTCATAAAAAACATAAGTAACAGAAAAGAAACCCATATAGAGTTATACAAAAAAATAAAAAATTAACAAAACAAAAACAATCAAATAAACAAAAAAAAAGGAAAAACAAAAGGCAAGATAGTAAAACAGAGAGTTTCAACCAATTTCCAACAGTTTAGTTATAAAATTAAGTAACTACACTTACTTTTCTCCTTCTTTATCGACATTTTTCTACTTCTTTATCGACACAATAACACCTCAAGAGGTTTAGAAGGGTCCTGCCATTTCGGGCTCTCTGTGACTTTATTTACCCCAAGCAGGATAATCAGTCCTGCGTATGAGGGATTGGTCCGTGAGGGGATTTTGTTCCGGTCCGTTCACGAGAAGACCAGCGCCGCACCATCATGCAAACGGACCACAACAATGATATTTATAGTTTAGTTTATTTTAACTAACTAGAACATAATGCTGTTTGTTTTTCATGTATTATTATATTTTATAAATGATTGAACCGCCGTTCAGGATGCTAATAACATTATTTTCTTTACATATTAAATTCAGAAGTCCACAAACAGTCCATTCATTCGATCGCAGCGCAGGCCAATCATTGATGTTATTTTTTCCCATTCACATACACTTGTGGTCAAGAGTTCAAAAGTTCTTCAGTCACATCGTGCAAAACCGCTTCCGAGCGTAGGTGACGGTGCTTCTTCGGTTGCACTTCCACCGTACAGGCGACCTTCAATGATATCTCCATCGCTACATATGCCAGACCAGTTACCAATTTCCTCACCAAACCGTCGAAATCCGCATGCAATCCCCGGTCGCTTCTGAGCACGACCTTCATCACTGCTAGTTTCGGTGCGTTGTGGCCCCAATTTCGGTACCTGTGTGGCTCACCATCGATAATGATCACGCGATAGATGGACGGTACCGATGTTGCCGGCGTCTCTTCTTTCAATACGCGACATATGCACGCGGCGTTTTGTTGTTTGCTTTTTTGACACTTTTAATGTCACTAGGTTAGGAGGATGATGATCGGGATATTGGATCGACTTTCGAGAATGCGTACGTGCCGTGTATTGTAAATGAGAGAGGGATACGATACGGTCGTGGCAACTTCTTCGCATCTTCCCAGGTGCATCTTTCTTTGGTTCGTGCGGGACCACATTAGGACGTGAAAAATGAGACAAAATTTGCGAATGAATGCGACCCCGATTACTAAGAAAGGTGTGGACTGCAGCAGGAGCGTGGTTGTAGCAGATCGGTCGCTACTTTGTATCTGTTTAACATTTCTCTCCCGCATTGCATTGTCTCCACAATTGATTGCACTTTTAAGGAGTATTGGCAAAGGCAGCATGCGCACAGTGGAGCAGAGAATGTGTAGTTGTTAGGTAGATGAGTGTCATTTGTTGCACAGACAAGTCCCCTTTCAGGCGGTATTTTGGGTTAAGAATTTGGCAAACGAACGCGTGCGAAGTACGCGTGACAAGTGAAATGTGTGGCTCGGAATTATGCAGCATTCAATGAGTCAAAGGTACACACAAACCTCATGCTAACATGTTGTAATATGACATTGCTCACGAGTTGTGTAGGCTTTAAGCCTCCCACCTGGTAATGAACAGAAATTGATCTTAAACCCCCCCTCAAAACTGAGCTTGCAATTATGTTGTTGTTTCTCACAAAGCATCAAGCATCATGGAAGCTAATGCGCTGCAAGAACCTGTGAAATGTATCGGTTTCTCTTGTGCGCTATGCGCAATGGGTCGGGGAATACGCTTTGCTTTTTGTGCAAGGTTATGGCGTGTGTATGCTGGCGTGATGAAGGCCACCAAATGCGGAAAAGGAGAAGAAAAAGCTCATCTTTTCGATTTGATTGCGGAAGTGGGTGACGTGAGTTGTTTACTCTGTTTGATGTTGTTGTCGAGTCTGTTTTTTCTTTAATTTCAATTTAAGATTACAATGAAGCAGCTTGTTGTTATTTGCTTAAATTGAGATTTTGCATTCTTGGTTCGGTTTAAACTGAATTACAAACGAAGCTAACAACGTGTTGGCAATTACGAATCATTTAAATGAAAAAATAAACTTAAAAGAAATTAACGTGTGAAATATTATTTAGAACATAATAACAAACAAACAAACAAACAGTAGTAAATGAAGAAGCAAACTAGGTGTTGACGACAGCACCGCATAATTGGGTCAACACGGCTTGGTAACTGACCGACTGAACAAAATGTAAGCAAGTCAACTTTAAAAATATAAACAATAACGAGTAGCATAAAACTGCTGACCGCGATCGATCAACAGAAAATTGTAAACAATATTGAAACAGCAGAAAATGCTGACCGCGATCGATTAGCAGAAAATTAGTATATAAGTTAGAATAACAGGTGGGCTGATAATTGTTTGGCCTATGACAGTAAAACACATTATTTTTTTTTATTCAACATACATCCCTTCAAGGGTGATACACCGATTATAGCGGTCTTTCAATTTTTGGTTACTATTTTTGTAGTAGCATTTGTCATTTGCCTCAAAACAGATCTTTGTTTCGGCGATCACCTCTTCCGAGCGATCGGCAGCCATTTTGCACAGAGCTTTCTCATATCCACAAATACTCGTGAACGATATGGCCAACACGTTCCTTAGACATCTTTAGGGTGTCACCTATCTCGATCAACTTCACATTATGGATGCTTTTAATGTTTTTGTGGATTTTTTAAAAATGTTTTTGTCTGTAACCACATCTTTTGGGCTTCCACTGTGCTCACCGCCCTCAGTGCTCATTTCACCACGTTTAAATTTAGCATACCATTATTTGATGGTCGATTTTTGTGGAGAATTGTCCAAAAACTCTTTATCAAGGCTATTTTTGGCTTCGACTGTATTTTCCCCTTTATGCTTAAAATGACTGTATTTAAAAACAATGCTTAAACATTGAAATTCCTTCTTTTCTAAGATTAAAGTGCTGTTCATTTAAAATTCGGTCACACATCACAAGCTGTAAAAGGACCATTCTTTAACATAGAAGTATAATTTTCACATCAAATGAATGGTTTTTACTAAAACAAGCAAAAATTTAAAATTTTGATGTACGGATGAAATCGCGGACTTTTTTTTATGCTTCTTATTAGCCTTCGCACAACCGATTTAGCAACTTCAGCAGCTATTTTTTTTCCACTAATATGCCAATTGTGAAGCTGTTTTGGTGGTTTTGCTTGTCTTTTTCAATTTTCTTCTTTTTTTTTGTTTCTTTAGAACGGCCTGGCCGTATCGACTTATTTTTACCACGTAGCCGGATAGTCAGTCCTTGCTACGGGGGATTGGTCCGGATGGGATTTAGTCCGGTCCGTTCGTGTGCAGACCGGCTCCGCTATCATCATGCCACCGGGCCGCTCCAGCAATTTTCAATTTTCTTTTCATTATCGCCCAATATTGTTCTATCGGCAGAAATTCTGGACAAGTCGGTGAGTTCAAATGCTTACCGATGACGTCCACGTTGTTATTGGTGTATTGGTGTATGGTGTACTCCCGAAACCGTTCTAATACACATCCAACTGTAAAAGCGGCGAATTTCAGGAAATTTGGCAATTTTTCTCCTGGACCAAGTTGGATTTTCTAAGTGGGTAAGCACAATTAATTTACGACGTTTTAGTTCCATGGTCAAAAATAACTGTAAACTTGCACGGACTTGCAAAAAATATTGCACTACTTGAATGAGTGCTCTAATACCTACACATAAATGTCAAAAAGTTCCATATAGCACCACTGGTGGAGGTAAATTGTCTGACCGAATTCTAAATGAACAGCGCTTTTCTAAAAACACAAAAGTTGCGTCACACAAATTGCTCTATCCTACTAGGTTATTGTCCGAGTGCCGTCAAATTTTAAAAGAACTCGTTTGAAGGTTGATACAAACTAAAAATGATATGGATTTTAATCTATTAGCGCGATCTATGTGTAGAAACTTTACTGGGTTTAGTTCAGCATAATTTGTAGTATTTGTCCAAGGAAATTTTCCAACCATATTGGGTAACAGATGCAACCGACTGCGCTTTGCAGTATGCATGTTATATGAACGAGATTATATCTATATTTGAACGTTGATGAATCGATCAAGATCCCGATCAGTGATCACATCTCGATGTCCTACGACATCATGTTTTATATCGTGTTTCTTCTCTCCAGTTAACTAATGATTTGGTACATATCGAGATAGAATTGATTGTTTAACATACATTTCAGTACCGTACCTTCTCTTTGGCAACGGATACAACGATTAAAGCGTTAATTTTATAGTCTTTAAATGTCAAAAACCACCCTAAAGACTGCCCAATCTGTCACGTTCATCACGCTTTAAGCTGTCAACCAATCAACCAATCAATCGTTCACGCAGTTCGGCGGGTGGACGAACGAACGATAAATTTCCCTCGTTTCCCCGGGAAGGGAAGATTCACTTTTAAACAGTACCTGTTCTACGGCAGCGTGGCCGTTTTCAGGTTACAAACCTTATTTCAAATGCAAATTAGGCGGCTACGTTTGAAACGCGCATGAAGGAGAAATGTTTTATCACGGCCTTATCCAGCCACCAGCGCTGCGCGTTGCCTCATCTGCCTCTTGCGTGCGATGTGGGCTATGGATTTCGAAATAAATCAAACAAGTTCGATTCCCACCCCGGGCTTAGCAGAACCTGATCCCGGCCGAATCGAACCCGACCGTGGGGTCCGTGTATTTACGGATGTACCGGGACATGGGAGTGATAGTGTGACTTATTAGCATAAAAAGCGGGTCACAGCACGATCATCGACAGATTTTTTTTTCTGTGGGGAGTTATGTAGAGGTTTGACATTTTTTTGTTGCGCTGTTGCGAAGCGTGCGAGCGCGTGTGTTTGTTGGGCCTTTAGTTTGGGGTTTCTTTTCTTATCGAAACACACGACCGAGAAACGAGTTGCTGGCGCGGATGTCGTATAGATTTTCACGCTAGAAAGCGAGTGTCGAAATGAAATCGAAATCAAGCTCTTCTTCTGGAACGTCCCGAATACTTAACGCTTTTGAGACCCGTTTAGGGCCACACCTGGTCTGGTAGATCGAGCGTGTTTCGTGGGCAACCGAAATGTTTGTTTCGCCGAAGTTTATTTCACAAGATTGCAAAACAACCATCCTAATATGCCACCGGCAGGATGTCGTTGAACTTCTCATCACCGATTCCTCTTAGCAGCTTCTTTTTGGGATTTTTTATTTGGCAAAAGATCAAACGAGAAAGGTAGAAACATAAATTTATTTTCGATGTTCCACAAAGTGTCCAAGGTTGTTTAAATGAGATCATTCACTTATGGCAACCGATGTCAAAGAAGAAGCATCCTGCAAAAGATCACCACCAGCACGCGGGGGTCGACGGTTTGGGTTTAGTAACCGATTTGAATCGATTGCTTCGAAACCTGGCAAACGCCCCATCGCTTCATAGGGACTTTCTCGAAAGGAAAGCTCAAAGACCCCCAGCCAGAAGAAATGTGAAGGTTAAAGGTTAGAGCCCATCAATGTCCGATCGTGACGAGCAAGGTGACGTCGTTGGTTTACGGGCGAGTAAATACCGGAGCGGCATAAGCGATGAGCGATCTTTTGCCCTGCCAAACCCCACTAAAGGCGAGGGCGTGTGCAGCAGCAGTACTACCGAAAGGACAATGATTTCGCCGGGAGTGTACGGGGGTCGTCAACGGGTCATTGAGAAGAAAGTTTTGCCAGCATATAAAAAAGGGTAACGGAACGAAATGGACAGCGAATGGCAAAAATAGCACCTTTTCTTTTGCTTACTTGCTGTTAATTAAATGCGAAAAATAGAGCCATACCGTTCAGGAATGGTGTAAATCTCATTTTTTTTTGCTCTCTGCAGAAATGTAGCGATGATGCTAATAGGCAAAACATACACGAGATTAAACTAAAGAAGACAAATGGCATCTCCTTTTTTCAAACCTAATAGACGATTGAGGTAATCATCAGTTTACCCTTCTACCACACAATAGAAGGTGACATTTCGCTTATGGGGGATCAAACGAATTCATCATCACCCGGGGGCAGCAGCATTAGAGTGTGTACCCACCTTTACTCGAACGATGCGCGCAAGGTCGGCTCACCGGCTATTGCGATACTAATTTGCGTATTATGATGCTCCCGTTTATGACACGAAAATCCGGTAGCAGTTTGTCATTGACGAAATATCGCTTTTTATTGTTTTCACACATAGCGTAGGTATGGTTTGTTGTCAAAAGAAGATGATCCATTTGTGTTGTTCAGTGTTGACGCGTTTGACATTTCGGGTTGCCTTGATGATGCTCAATTTGCAATGGCTTTACGATGTTATGTGGTGAAGAAGGTAAAGGTCTCGTTGGGTCGGTGAGTGGCCTAAATGGATGATTTAATTGATTAAACAGATTTGACTACGGATTCAGCATTAGAAAGGTGTTATGAGAATAAATCTGTTTGGAATGGAGGATGAACACATTTAATGGGTCCCAAACAAGTGGAGTTTCCATTACGATTTGTACAGAAACACTAATTGCAATGCTACTCTGAGTTGAGTCCCTGACTGTAGTTGAGTCGCTTGAAGGGCCCCAAGGAATAGCGGTCGTTTCGTCAGTCTTCGCACTTTATGTTTCAGTTCAACACTCCACAAGAATGACTGTAAAGCCATGGAAAAAATAAAACCAAGATCTAAAGAAATGGTAGTTGTTGTATTTATTAATATCGTTCTTTATTAATATTACACAGTTACTCCGATTTCCGACAGACGCTTCCTATTCTTGCAATCTTGCGTTTTGAAAGTTATTGTAGGGCAGTGCTGCCAGAAACATCTAATAATATGTAACAGTAGTTTAAGAGTTCTTAAAGGTGTGGAGACGAAAAAGCTGTGGAGATTACTTAGTCTCGGAGATCAATTACCTATTTCCTTCCACAATTTATATAAAATTGTGAGCATTCTGTTGTGCGGTGAAGCTATCACATTTAGTTGTTATTTTCCTGTTAATTGTATCACCACCGATTCCGAAGAGAGTTATCAGCTGAAGCATCCGTTATGCAATAGTAGTAGGTACTCAACGGAGAGACCTTCATTTTCCGGAACCATCGTTCCGGTATGATCAATGGCGGCACGTGCCGCACGCCCGTATAATGATCGATTGAATCTAACCCGCCCAGCACGATTAGGTGCTAGGAATGGGCCGATCGTCCCTGCAAGGGACAAGAAATGCCGTGCGTGATGAAATTATGATCAACGATGACCAGCCAGCTGTCGAGCAGTTCAACAACACTTCACCATTCGTTCCCTTCTGTTCGTACTGCCCCGCGGGATTAAATGGATCTCCGTGCACGAGGTGAACCGCTTGAATGAAGTGGGCCCTTTTCCAGCGGGCGTTTGATGGGGAGGATAAATTGAACGGTCTCGAAGCCCGGTGATCGGGAACGGTGTACGCAATCCTCGAGTAACGAGTAATCTAACGATATTTGTGTACCCCCAGAGTGTTCGACGAGCTGGGTTTCGAATGATTAATGGCGATCAGTGAACAAATGGAGCGTGGTCGGTTTTTTTCTTCGCCGGAACCATTCCGGTGACGTTCCGGGCATGGTCCGGATGAAGGCAATTGGGACTGGCCGATTCGAAAAGAGTGGGAGAATCTTTAATGATAGAGTATTCCTAGGGCGTCCGGATACGACAAGGTGCTGTCTTCAGCGGTGATTCAGATTGAGCTGGTAAGCTTCTGTGCATCTCGCATAGTGTTTAGTGTGTCGTACTTCATGTTGGGTTTTTGATAGATTATGAAGCGTCGGACAATCGAAGTTGATTGTAGGTTTATCGAACGTTTTTTGTATCGCAAACGGTCCAGCGGGTGTTCGATTGGACGTCAATTAATAGGAACTGGGAGGAGGCAGGACGATTGCGCACGAGAGCAAATGCTTGTTTGTTCGTGCATGATCGTACTGCGTGCGACGCGTGTCAGGAAAGGAGTGGTTTATTTGGGGCTGAGAAGCTGATTATTACACCGTACTATTAATTCAATGGTGATGTGTTGCGGTTTATTATTAAATTAGCACAATCGCTTATTTCATTGAAAGTGAAACATACCTTTTTTGAACTACTTCATTTAGATCAAATGGTGCCGTGACCAGGATAAGGTTCGCGTTGCTCGTTCATTCCGCATCGTTGTGAAATGAGGCACACTTTTCGTTGCATTGACCTTTCGTCTGCGAAATGGCAACACAAAGCACACATTTTGACTGCAGTAAATTGCCATTCTACTTTTCTCCGTTTCTCTAAAATGTTTCCTATGAATCGTCTCCAAATTTAGTCTCGTTGTAGGCACAGCTGCATATGGTAATGTCATTCTTTTTTTTTCAAAGTATATCAACAACCCATAACCCCCTCAAGCTACGGGTGAAGGTCGACGATGCATCCTTTAAAAGTCACTGAATTTCCAACATCTCACCGGCAAACGATATCTATCGCGCATCTCGGCCGATTAAAACCAGGCAATCGGGCGTTTGCGAAACGGTGCCATAGCCAAAGCAGACGCCCATCCACTAATTTATCTTAACCAGTTGCTTCATTTCGATTTGAATTTGATATTTTTAGCTAGCACGCGAACGATGCAGGTTTCATGTCTGGTTTTAATGTCACTGTGGTGCATCTTTTTCGCCGATCTTTTTCTACCCATGTGTGTGCCCAATTATGAAACGAGCGAAAGAAATCATTTGGTCCCATTTCCTGATACGAATTTGATCAAGGTTTTTGTCTTTAATGTAGAACGCACAAGGAAACTTAACTTTACCCCAACATGTGATGCTACGATGAGCATGCTTTTTTTTATTTGTTCGTAGAAAGCGAAAGCTCCCAATACTACTCAAAGAGCAAATGAAAGTGAACGCTCTCGCATCGGGAGTAAAAAGGAAGAGCAAGTGGAAATCCAAGAGCAAAGCATCATCCGTACCAACTCTATGGAGAGCGAGAGTGATCTTGTTCCCGAAGATCAGATGGAGGACCAAATGAAAATTCATTTTGTGCTCTTTTTTTTTTGTTTGATCACAGATCATTTTAATAATGAAAGCTTGTTTATAATTTTGTGCATCTAATATGCGACAAATTTAATTAAAATATAAGGATTTTAACATTAAGGTAATTTTTAATTTTTAATCTATTAGTTTAAAATGTGTAGTTTATTGCATTTCAGAACCCAATTTTGAGTGCTGAATTGATTAACATTTTCATCCATCATTGCACTGCTGAACACCTGCTGGATAGCTTAGTAATGCCAACCAGAATGAACCTTTTTTTCAAATGCACGTATTCATCTCTCCGGATTAGCTTACACCGGCAGGGAAAGCTTCACTCTCGCGCACACGAAAGGCAAATGAGAGTGAGAGTGCCACCGCTACTTTGGTTAACCCCCGTGCTTCCAGCGAGCTTTCGCGGGGAAGCTTCTGCTCCATCGAAAGCCTGACTCTTCAAACATTCTGCTCACCTTCCTCTCCGACGTATTCCGTCCAGGCAGCTGCTGGCACCTAAAGGTCGGACTCTGCTTTTATAAAAATTTGTTTCCCCAACCGACCGGCAGCTCAAACGATCACGGACTGTCCAGCGAGACAGACGCGCGCCAGCGTTCCCCTCAGTCAGCGTCGAAAGGTAGTATTGCGGTGCCCGTTAAAGTGATGTGACAGTGCCGACATACGTTTCCGTGTGCTATCCACCCCAGGCTGTCGCCGTTATTCTGGCTGTTGGCCACTTTATTTTTCGCACAAATTCGTAAGGTCATGCATTGACCATTTCACAAGTTAACGTTTGTCCCCGGGGGCGATTCGTGACGCAGCATGATCGATTCTGCGTGCTTTTGCACACAGAAAGGACAGTGTGTCGACGTTCCGGCATCGGCCAGTTAAGCGAGTGAGAGTGAAAGTAGCGAACGAACGAAAATTCGCATCTCAAAATCGAATTGTTCGAAGTCCAAAAAGAAGTAGCCAAGCAAAAGGAGGGAAAAAAAAAATGCGAATACTTCTCTAAAAGAAGTGTTTCAAAGTGTGTGTGTGCGTGTGTGTATGTGTGTGTGTTGGAGCGCATTTGTGGTTGAGAGCTGCTAAAAGGAAGCGAAAATTAAGACGAATTTTTCCACCTTCTCCACTCACGTAAATATGTTCCCCAGGGTAGCAGTGATGTTCATTTTTTTCTCCATTTGCTTCCATAAGAACGTGCGTCTCGTTAAGCTCCCACAGAAGCGTTTACCTCGCTTCGCATGGGATCTTTTCGATTGACGGAAAAAATAGTACAAAAACGAAAGGAAACGAGTTAACACTGACACATACGGGACGGCGGTGCGCCAAAAAAAAGGAATGGAGATTGATTGAATTTTCGGCAATGCTGTCTGTGATGTTTCTCCGTTCCACGCGTGATCCTGTTTCTTGAAGGTGGCGTTTGCGGTAACTGGTAAATCGACCAAGTAGCCAAAGATTGTGTTAAACGAAGATAAACGTGCGAAATCAGCAAAGCTACAGTGCCGTGAGAACGAGAGAAAGCTATCACGTAGTAAACGACGAACTTCCGGCCCGGGATCGGGGGCCAAGTAGCGAAAGGTGTTTGTGTAGAGGTTTTGCATTTAGACAAAAAGAAGATGCGATGACTTACTAGAACAGTGCGCTGTCGGAACCATTTGTTATAAGCAAAAGAAGTGCGTGCCATGACTGTTTAGTGTTAGTGGCGTGCAAACATTCCACAAGGGGTTGATAATCGATTGAAACAATTTCACCTGCACACCTTGTTTGACGGTGTGTGCTGTACATGGTGCTGGTGCATAAAGGAAGAAACAGTTCAAAATCGTGACCGGATGATCAACGAAAGTTTGCAAGTGCTGGTCGCTCAGTGTATATTTAAGCAAGGCTCTAAAGTGGAAAAGTGTTCCGTAAAGAAAAACGAAAAAAAAAACACACACACACTGTTAAAAGAACAGAGAAAATATCGCAAAACACACTGCTACAGCTTGGGAACAATTGTAATACGAAAGATTTCATTCCAAACAGAACACGTTCGTGTTCAATTTATTCGGAACAAATTTATTGTGCACGTATACATGTTATGTTAAGTGAGCTTTTTAGTTAAGCTTGTGATCTAGATTTTATGCTAAAGTGATTGCTTTTTCCCTCCCCCCATTTTGCAGCTCCGTTCACAGGTTGCCATTCGGCGTCGGGAGGAGTCACTTTCTTTTGTGCAGTGTTTTGTTTCCGCAGTGACGCGCAGTGTACGAGGGTGCAATTGAACGAGTGTTTACACTCCAGTGTTCAGACATTTGCCTTTTAGCAGCTGATCAATATTTGAGACAGTCCGAGTTTTGGTTTTTACATCTCACCGAGATGAGATTGTTCGTTTTGGTAAGTTTAATATGTTTTCTTACACAACCGTTTATATACCTTAGAAAAATCATTACTACGGCATCACTCTTGTTCCCGAAGCAACTCGAACGTACTTCACGTACTACTCGGGGTCGTTTTGTTTACTAACATCATCTACTTACCCGCATTGCTGTGTTTCCAAATCTGAGCACGTTTTCTTCACGCCCACATACCGCCTGTTCACACACGTGCACGCAACTTATTTCCACTTGTGAGGAGGAACTGGCGAGGAACCGTATGTGAGAGTAATTCCGTAATGTGATGTGATGGATGTGCGGAATTGCCCAACGAAGACGCACCGAGGTCGCCCCGCGCGGGTGCTGGGTGTTCGAATTTATAGCTTCATTACACAACCCAACCCGCACCCGATGAGTGATTGCAACGAGTCGCCAACGAATTGGTGGTCATTCGCTGTGAATAAGTTGTCGCTGCTCAAGAGTGTTGCAGTGTTTGGGCAGTGGTGGTAAAAATACCTTTTTTTCTCCTCACTTTGGGTTTTGTGTGCCTGTACGCCGCTTTAGATCTCGAGCAGCATGGAAAGTGACACCATTTTCACTTTCATTTGAAAAATTGTTTCCTTCAAACCATCATTCCCGGCGTACAGCAATGATAAAGAAAGAAACATTTATGTGGCGATTGATTGCACTATTAAACGTAAAAATTAGATTATTTCAATTGAAAATAGTTTTAAAATTGTGAATAGTGAGAACAAACACATTAATTAGCACTTAAGTGTGATGTTAAGTGTGAACAAGCTTAAAGTGTGATGTAAAATTTGTTTTTTAATTTTAAATTATTTATAATCTTTACCAAAATGGAGCTTAAGAAGTATCAAAAACGTAAAAAAAATTCATTAAACCTTCCTTCAAATTTCTTTTATAAAAAGAATAAAATGGCCCTAATGAAAGATATTTTACTTGAACGATACAAACTTTCCAGTGCCCTTTTAGACGAGCATTTCCCTTTTTTTCGGGTTAGTGGCTGATTGATAGGTTTAATTTTTTCTTTTCATTCCCACATACTTGTGCCGAAAGTTTCTCTCATGAAAAAGTTAAATAAGAAAATAAATCAATCTCCATGCGATCGATGATCGTTTAAAAAACTCACATATTCAGAAGGGTGACGAAGGAATTTCTGTATAGTAATAATGTCTTTTGAAAACAAGACACTCAAAAGAATCATAAAAAGAAATGTTCACCTTTTGTTACAGTGAAAATCGGGGGGTCCAAACCAAACTTCACCTTCAGCAGGATGTAAAAAGGGCGTGTGTATAAATGGAAGCAATATCACTTTCCAGATCAGTGGACATGGGCGAACCCAGGGTGGACGATGGATCTGCGCTGTTGGTAATTACAGCAGTCGCAACGAGAAATACAAGTTTTGCATCCACACATCGGACCTCGTCCCCGTTATGTGGGGCTACGGTTTTCTTTCACTTTCGACGCTGGTGGATGATGTATTATGCACTAATATGGACGATTTGCGCGAGTTGTGCTGTAATTGACACTTTCTAGGATGGAGTTGAATATCCTTAATGAGCATGTGCGTATGCGAAAAGATTATTTTTACTACATTTGATTAGCAGAGGAATGTGATTTCGAAGTATGATATTAAAGGAACAACTAGCTAGCAACGAAAGAGTTCAATGCAATCAGAACACGAACCTCAGCCTGTTGTGTTATTAGCATATTATCTTCTAGCGATCGTTTTATAACAATTAAAAGGATGAGAAATCCAATTATTTAATGGCTTTCATTAACACTATCAATAAATAGTGTCAAAATTTCATTTAAATTAACTAACATAACCTAAGCTTTCTATTTTTGGCATGTCACAACAAAGCTTTGAACGCCACCAAGTTTTCTTTTTCGTCTACGGACAAGACTAGGTTAGTTTCTTTCAGATAACAATTAGAAAAGTAATTCATGTCGTCATTTTGTGCGACAGTTAAAGATTTTTTTTTCTAACCGCATCAATCCTGTCGCCTACTTCACACAATCGGATTACGCACACCCGGTCTGTCTCTGCCAGGCAGGCAGGAAGTTGGAAGCCGGGCGCGTTTGAGCCGAAGAGCGAAATTTAGAAAGTATTTCACCATCGGAATCTGCAGTCACCTGTCGCGTTGGTTCATCTTCCAACCCATCACCGTGAGGCCGCCGTGAGAGAAATCTTACCATGACCTCAGCATCCGTTTGCCACGGTCTCGGTCGTGGTCCGTCCCAAAACACTGATTTATTTATTTATTTACATTTTCCCCCCTACACTATCTTCGCCGCGGCTTGTCCAACAACAAAAAATCCCACTCCGATATTGGATGGGAAGTCAATTGTACGATGCGGTTGCTTTTCACCCCCCTGTATTTGTGCGTCGATTGCCCACCGGTGGACCTCTCCCACTGCCACTGGTGTGAATATCATTGATTTCAGGCCCCTTTAGCGCAGTGTTAAAGAGGGTTTTGGTTCTCTCACGGAACCTGAAGCGTTTCTCCCTCACACTCGATCGGCAAACGTTTGTCAACTGCGTGCGCCATCGTGTGCGGTCAGGTGTCTCACGCACAAACGGCTGGAACTGGGGGGGCATACGCACGAACAGGAGAAATTAACACACGGTTGCCGCACGCAGCCACTACGAGCGGGAGACAAAGCCGTCGGATCAATATTTACCAACACCACGCGCCAATGTGCTTGGCCGTTTTACCCGACGACTTATCGATATGAAACGGGAGAAGATGGGACCGTAGCATTGATTTCTTTTCGAGCCATTGAGACGCAGAGTTTCACTTTTTTTTAACACCGGATTCCAGAGAGATGGTTCGGTTTCTTGCTGTGACTCCGTTTCACCAATTTGTCATCGCCAAAATTCCAGCATCCATCCACGTTTGCGCGAGCCGCATGAAAAGGGAATCTTCCGTTGCGAGTTTTCCGTGCCTATTGCACCATTCCGCTATTACCTTGGCATTGCCACCCGTAACTTCCGGGGTAGATTGCATTCCGCAAAAGAAGAGTGCACAAAACAATACAAACAAACAGAGATCGTGCGGGAAATAAAAGAAAATGCTGTGCGATAGTACGCTGCTGAACCTGACAGCGAGATGATGCATGTATCGCTTCATGTAGCGAAGTAAACTACACCGTACAGGCACTCTAATCTGCACTGCGTGATTCCATTTGCAGTCGGGTGCATGCATTCACACCACATTTCCTTCGGTGTCTGTGTGTGTATGCGTTTAGATAAGGCAGAAGCAGAAGGCAGCAAACATCCGTCGAACGTACCGGTTTTTTGCAGCCAATTACGCGGCGGAAAATGCCGGTAACGTAAGACCTATTACACGTGGGTAAAGGTTTGTTTAGGTAAGATGTCGAACGGAATTAGAGCATGGTTTGGTGAGCATCCATTATGCTTCTTAATGTAATGAGTAATGAGGTTTTGAACTTAAATCAACGATCATGCGAAATCAGGTATTAAAGTGAGCGTTTAAAACACGCTGCTTGCTTTGGTTGTGTAAGTCATCCACGCGACTAGTGCAAATACACAAATTGTGATTGTCACTTAGCGCTTGATGGTCTTACTGTCATCCGTGTATGACAACTACTTAAAACACGTAAACATTTCATTTTAGTACAGAAATTCGACCATTTTCGTTGAAAGCTTAAAAGCTTTCAAATAAATTATTTATAATAATTTTCCTTATTTACTAATTTTAACTACTTTTTTTTACATCACACATATATTTTACTGAAGGTTGCACCAATGTTGCGAGGAAGCTAACCAAATAAACGTTTATTAGTTTGCACACTGTGGGCTTTCCAACCACTTTCCGGAGAGGGAAAATTTCGCCACTGTGTGTAGTGTAAGAAGCAAGATAATTCATCCGCCGCACCGACGGTATGAAAAAGAAGGAAAGCGTTGGGGCGTTGATTTACATAATTTCCATTTTCCGCACGTTTGTCCGCTTTGGGATGATTCATGCTTTTTTCCCATGAAACTTCCACGGTGGTTTCTATTCGTCCGTACCACTTGCAGATTGCCATTCATGAGCACGTGCAGTGCGTTTGTGTTTGGTGGTTTTGGGGGTGCTTCCGCTTTGCTTTTACCGGCAACCGGTACCGAAAGAGCAATGGTGTTATCAGTGTGTTATTTTGCTGTGTTATGCCATTGATAGTGCTTGGGAGCGTTTGGGTGTTTGTTGTGGTTGCAAAAAATAATGGAAGTGAGAGATTTGAGTAATATTTCAGCTCAAGTTGTATGTTGCTCGAACGATGAATGATTTTTCTTTGACTGCTTTACGCTGTTAAAGAACATGTCAACTAAAAACTTTGTACATTTTTTTTATCACAAGTAACAATATTTAAATCCAAAATTCGGGACCAAGTGCTTGGTGTCACGAAAACACTAGAAGGTGGAACGAGAATTCCTTTTACAAAGCAACCTTTTCCGCAATTTGACTTTAGTTCCACATACCATTAAGTGGATCGCTGTTATCGACCGTATCGCATTTTGGCTAAAATCGATTCGATGCGACTAGCCCGCGCACGGTCGTAAAGCGTCGCGGAAATAAAGCCTCAAAGAGCCACTCTTCACCCACTCGAACCCGCAGCCTCCTTCGCAATAAATTCAATTAGCCAAATCGTCGTTGCGCAATGGACCGTGAAGAATCGCTCATCGAGGAAGAGAAAGAAGGCAAGATAAGTCCGGACAGCAACAGGCGCATTAGAGCTATAAATGGTCCGTCCTGCTTCGCCATACACCCTGGGCATCTTTGTTCGATTTAGCAAAGGGCAGTGCTGTGGGCAGGAAGCTCGCAAATGAAAGTGCTTGCGAACGTTGGCCGAGAATGGAACCTGGTACGATCGAAAATAGATCTACGACATGTACGACATGCACACCCGTTCCTGACCTTTGACCATACCGGTTGGGGCGTCGCTGGAATAGACCTCCGAGGTTCCGTTTTCACAGTCGTGACCAGATGGAGCAGATGAAAAGCCCAACAATGTAAGGACCCCCGGCCCGAACGGTTTGCCATTCTCTGCCGATCGTTTACGGAGTGGAATTGGGAAAATCGAATCGCTCGCAAAGTGAGCGTGGACGACTTGATGATTGGATCCGCTAATTGGCGGTCAATAGCGAAGATGAAAATGAGAAGCCGTGGCGCGCGTGCTGCACCACCTTCACACAGAACAAACAAAACGCTACCACCCTGTGGAGAGAAAATTAATCGCATAAAATCGCAAATTCGTGGCAAACAGTTGGATGGGGTGGAACCATCAACTGCGCAACGAATCGAAGATGAATGTGCCGTAAGGGTGCAGCAAGCGAAGGAATGCTATTTGCACACCGGAGATCTGTGGAAAAAGGGAACAGATTGACTGTGGTATGACCGAATTGGATATCGGCTGTTCGGATACTGTACAATCAATTTGCTTGATCACCCACCGCAACATGTTTTTCAAACAGGTAGGAGTCCTAAGTAAAGCTGTTTTCCAAAAAATAGCTTTTATAACGCTTGGATGTCCAGTAAACTGCCTAGACTCTTTTATATTTAACGCTCAAATAGTAATCTGATCTCTTTTACCTTCAAAAGGCGTGAGAAGTGTTGTACTTAATGAATATTTAAAAAAGAGTCATTCAAATCAGAAATCCAGAGATTCATGAATCCTTAACGATTCGTATATCTCTCTGGCTTTTACGCTATTTTTTGTTATTTTTGCAGATTTAATACAGCATTATTTTAATAAAGCTTTTAATTTACACTTAGAAATTCAAATAGAAATGAAAGAAGTCTCTGATGATTGATGAATCACTGAAGATTCGCGAATATCTGAGGATTCGTGGAATCTTTGAAAAATAACGATCCTCTGAGGATTCACGAATCTTGAGAATAGAGTTTCAGATTCATTCATTCTGTTCCAAATTTCATTCAAATTCTTGAATTTGAATCAGATTCACCCAACTCTAGACGAGAGAGCTAGATGGATTCTTCATTTTCATGGAGGCCTTCTTCGTACAATATGTTATGGTAAATTCCTCGATTTTCCAATAATGCTCTCGCACACATTATGTTTTCTTTGCGCACGGTAAACAGTTTATCGATAAATGTCTGTTTTGCTGTCTTTTCCCGTCCGTCAGGTGATTAATGCGCCTGCTCATGTAATCTGCCACGGCGTTTCCTATCCAAGGCAAGCCCTTTCGCTCTCTCTCTCTCTCCCTGAGATGGGATAATTTACCGTATCCGATTGGAATCGATCGTAGACGAAGCTATCGAGGAACGGCGATCGAGGCACAAAATAGCCACCACTCGACCATTTCGTCTTTATCATCCCTGTTGCGGAAAACACTTTCATTTTTTCTTTCCCTATCGTCGAGTACTACGGCCACTACTTCTGGGAACTACTAGCTAACATTGTGTGGTGGTGTACGTCACCTGCTCGATCGTGGCCCGTTTTACTCCACACATTTATGATGAAATAATAACGGATGTCTGCGACAAGTGATCGGTGTTGCTTGTGAGGGTACTTCGGCACGCGCTAGGCCCGTGTGTCCCGCAACCAATGACGATCCGCCACGCAATAGAAATGGGTGCTATTTTCGGCTATGATTGGTTTGATAGTCGGCCGACCGATCGACCGATCGTTTTGCCTACGCTACCTTAATTGGAACAATTTTGCCCGCTAATCGGTGATCGTATCGGTAAAGTAGCTATCACAAGTATGTTCATGTTCGAAATTTGGCTGTTGGAGAGTTTACTGTACTCTGGCTGGTTCGATTTTGGCATAATGGCAAACTGGCTCAAAGTTGAGCCAATTTTCTTTTCACGAACTCAACAACCTGCTAGCGTTGTCGTTTGTGGTGTGTTAGAAATTGTGCTTCCTTTCCCGACTTTTCAATCGCACAATGTGTAAATGAATTTTCGAACTTTGAAACCGACGACACGGCGAGAGTCATTAAACTCGATAAGGCGGCACTTTCACTTCGCGCTAGCTGCTAATTAGATTGTCATCAGCGTAGAGGAAGAGCACACAATGCGGTAAAGTAAATCTTGGTCGGATTGTGAATAGGAAAGCAAATGCAAATCACCACTTAAAAACCGTCTTGATTCAACCCGGACAACACCGCACGGCACCGGTTTGCCGGGGTGACTTGTAGCGCGGAAGAACAGCAACGGGCGCGCAAGTGACGAACCCCCGTGACCGCCCGTTGTCTTAACGGGTGAAGATCGCATTTTCATCTCACTTTATTCCTTCAACTTCCTTCAATGACCTTTTTCGGTGCTTAGCTTGGCTGTTCCACACGGCGGGACGGAAGTAACTGTTGGCCCACGGAGGTCAATGGAATCATCGCTGCTCTCGTTGAAGCCGTAGCGAATCCGGCCAGAACGCGGGTCATTGGCTTCGTGCGGGTTGTGGGAGCGAACTAGAACGATGTGGTACCGATAGGAGGGGGACGCTCTTGCCTAAATCGTATACTCGAACTTGGAATGAGGAATTTAAGGTTCCAGAGCGCAAGGGACGCAACCCTGGACGGATGCTGCGGCAAGATTTATTACTTTATAGGGGCAAGCGGACCACATGCAGACATGAGTTAGCTTCTAATCGGGTTTCGGGTGAGGTCACAAGAGAAAATAGAAAGAAAGGGGGTTAGTTGTGTAGGGGTAGACGAAGACCAACAGTACGAAACATTAAATAATACTACCCTTTGTGTGTGTTGATTCTTCCACAACCTGCCACAAATCCTAATGAGATTAAAAGCTGTGTGCCGCAGCTGAGTGCAACGAATCCGTTCTTTTCGTTGATCTCGCGGAGGTATAATGCGAAGCTGTGATGAGCTTATTATACGGTTGCAGTTTGTAAGAAATGATGAAACTTTCCTCGCCAAGTAATATCTTACTCAATTTCAGTCGTTGGTGAGTAGGTGGGGAGATTCTTTTTTTTTTTTGTAAAAATCACTTGAATCACTTCTTAATTTCACTTTCCTCCATTTCCACGGTACAGCGGCGAGCGGTACAAGAGAGAAGGAAGAGAATAATCATAAAGATGTAATCTGGTGCTCGAGCGCTCGTTTGCCAGTGTGAGAATCGTGCAATGTTGGTTATCTGCCGGTCGTTTCCGTACCGGAACCGTCAAGGATCGTTGCACCAGCTGTCACCTTGCAAGTGCAATTGCAGTAACAGTTCCATCTTATCACTTTCCATCTTGCTTGTGCCCTTCCCGAATGGAAGCTGGTCTGGCAGCCATATCTTCAACGACGGAGAAAAAAGGCAAATATATCCCGCAATCAACCGCGCACGATCATCACCCGGTGACGGAGAGCGCATTGTTTGTCGATTGCTTTCATCCGTCAGATCAAGTGACGGCAACGATGACAGATACGACGTACAGGGGAGGGGGATGTTTTTTAAGGGGGCGCGTTGATGGGGTGACATTTGGAGGTCGTGACATTCGGGAGGTTCCTTTCGGTCGCTTCCGACCATGATCGTGATGTGTGAGCGCTACAAACTCTTCCACCACGACTCGCCGCCATCCATATATCGCATTCAAGCTAAAGGGAAGGTCGATGCTCTCGTTTTGTATCTGCTGGGTGGTAACAGTTACTGCACGCGGAGGGAGGAGATATTTCACCGCCCGAGCGATTACTTCATCTGCAATATGAGCAACGAAATTAGTGTATTTAAATATCTTCTACAATTTTGCTGTCGGTTTTGCAAATGTTTCCCCGTGCGTTTCTACATTTGTTTTCATGATTATATGGGCTTTTTCTGAGTTACTTACAAGGTTGCTGATGTGAAGACATGGAAACAATTTGGAATGATGAAGCAAGGAACATTATCATTGCCACTTGAGATTATGAAGTTTTTAATTCAATTGTGGTATATTAAGTAACGTTTTGTATTAATGTTTCTACATTTCTACTTTATTTTTGTTGTGTATATTGTATTTTTAATATATTTATTAAAGTAGTTTTTTGAGAAATAGGTGTTAATACGTATTCCATGCAATACTTCTAATGTTTTACCCTTTACCTTGTAATGTTTAAGCTCTTGAGATGAGTTTATAGAATAGATAAAATGAATAGATCAAAGGGAATATGAAAAGAAACCAGTATGATGTGTTACCTTTAATGGAAAAGATTCTGCTTTCTAGAATAAATCTTTTGCCGACGCCACCTAAAGCGAAATCTTCACAAATGTGAGCTGTTTTATCAGCAAACATGAAAGCTAATGTACGAGTACAGCGTGCAATCTCAAATAAGACGATGCACAGTTACCATTGTGATGGTCAACATGTCGAAAGTTTGGATAGTATCTCCTAGCACCTACAATTCATGCCTCCATAAACCAGCATTAAAGTCATTAAACGGTGCCAGTGCATGTTGGAGACAGAGAAGAGGAGAATTAATTCAAAACGTTGGATAACGTTGCGCCACGAGGATGTGGCGTCTCGGGTCTTTGGCCGTTACCGTACTTCGTTTGGGCATTAGACACAACGGGTAGATTGTCACCTGTCCTCCATCAAAAAGGGAGCCATCAGAGAGCACTCACAGGATGGACGATGGAATAAAATGATAATGACTACAAAGTACGATATTAATAAATTAGGCCGTCCAACTTGAGAACATACCATCTTCACGACACAGGGAAGAAGATATGTGTGTATGGGGGTCAGTAAAATTCAGTACTCTGCACGAGAAAAGAAAACGAAAGCAGATGGAACCCCCGTGGTGGGTGTCTTTATTTGGGTAACGAATTAAAATACGGCACCACTAATGTACGGGGTTTTGTGATGTAGGCAGCATAATACCACCCGTACGTCGGGTTTTACTTTCTTCCGAAACTAGTCTTATGCTCTCCGACTATGCGCAGCAGCACACACCACTAAAAGCAGCCCGAAGATGGTGGTGAAAAATAAAACGATCGTTTATCTTGCCTAGGCTCACGGTCCTTACTTACCCGAGGGTTCGGTGAGTCAGTTCCTTCCATTGCCAATTTGGATGGGATCTACAGGAGGTCATCCATTTTATCTGTTCTCTCCCTAAGTATGATCCAAACAGAGGGCCATCGATTACGATCTCGGGAATGCGTGGTGAAGCTGGAGTCGCCGCCGGGGAAAGCGCGCAGAACACAACGGAAAAATTTCCTTTCATTTGCATGCTAATAGGCCGCCGTTTGTTGTGGTCAAACGTCTGCGGGCATAAAAGGCGCGGACGTCCGAAACATTTCTTTGGGACATATTTCACTGCAGTCATCTTCACTGTATCGGGCTGTATGCTTTCTCAAGGGCCGCTCACTGTGTGATGGATGTGTTACGCAAGCGTGTAATGCAATTTCTTGCGCTGCAGCTCTGCAACATTCCTATCGTTGCATCCTTCGTGCGAAGGAGAAAGGTTTTCCTTTGCCCGCCCTCCAGTACCGGGTACTGTCCATTCGTGTGGATCAGGTTATTGAATGTCGTTTTGTTTTTTTGGTGTATCATATGGTCTCTCTGCTATAAGAAACCTCTTCCTTCTTTATTGGCTCATCGCCATCCCTTGAAGGGTTTTGCGCGTTCACCTTCCTTTCTGCTGACGACATCGGAGGCAGAAAGGACAACATTCCGGCGAAGAAGACGTTGGCGTGAGCGGTTACGAATGAAAGTGTAAGTGTCTTTCACCGCGCGTCATCGGAGACTTTCAGACTTTCAGTTGCTCCCTCAGAGCCTCCCGTTGCATGGTATGGCGGACGCCAAACGGGTTCGACTGGTCGGCCGGTTTTATCAAGCCCGGGGAAATGCGTCGCTCCGTCGTCTATATTAGTGCCTTTACTATCACCTTCACGGCCTCCACGAATACGGATCGGAATGAATCTTCGATCCGGCCAAGTCTTATCTAGCGCTTTTGATCCGATTCCGATCTATCCCTTCCCCCGGTATGTTCCCGGTTTGCTTCATTTGCACCTCTCCCACTTGTGACGAAGCGCAGAGGCGTGCGCTGTTCGGAAGCACCAGCAACACTTTCTTCGGAAGGATGATAAAATGGGAAGACAGAAATAGACAGAAAGCGCGGGGCGAAAGGAGGACGCAAGGGTCGGTAAAGCAAGTTCCGGACCATGTTTCAGCATCCTTCGTCCCATCCCCAGTCCCCCCCATTCAACCCAACCCATCCAAAGGTTCGCGCCTAACCTTCAATTCAATCCATCTGCCCTGATCGGAAAGAAGGAAGGTTCGTCGCTTGCAGTCTTTCGATTTCATCAAAACCGGACCCCAGCGGCTCTGCTAGTCCGGTTCGTGTTCCTGGCGGCACTGTGATGTGTGTGCCCAAGCGTACGGGAGTCATATGATACGCCAAAGGAAAGTACTGCCTCGGGCATGATAATGTACACACGCGTGATGTGAGCGCGTGTGTGTGTGTGCCTTTCTTCAGTTTTATTCACCCTTTGGTTTGCATTTTGTTTCATTTCGTCTCGTCTTTTTTTTTCGGCCTTACTCTACTCGATGTCTGCCGCGTCAGCAGGCGTGTGTACCGGTTTACTGATTGCGCGCTTGTTTGCTCTGCGGTGCGGTGCTGTGCAATCAAAGGTTAAAAGCATGCACGTCTGATGTGCGTCTAGGCGAGCGAGTAAACAGCAGATGTGATGAGTGGTAGGCAGAAGCAAAGAAAAAAAAAAGCCCAATAACAAAGTGTGCGATGCGCTGACACACACAGCTGATGTGCATTTTAATTGAACACTTCCACTGTTTTTTCGGCAGCGTTACCACATCCGAGTCATCGAGTCCTTTCGATCGTTAATACGATTATTTATTATTCACACACTCACAGAAATTACTCTGCACAAAACCTATTTTGCGTAACGCTGTGTGGGGTTGGCGATTGGGGAGTATCGATCGTTTTAAACGGTACAAGCGCGCGCATCAGTACAAGGCTCACGTGCACCCTTCATAGAGCTCGTCGGCAGCCTTTCACTTCGCTGCTGTGTACGGTGATGCATATTTGCCCATCATATAAAGACAGTGGCTGATAATAATAATAAGAAGAAGGGAAAAAAGGCAACACATACACGCCGTAACAAGTCTTCCCAGCGGGAACGTCCTCCAGATGCCGCAATGTAGAGCTCTACGTGTGCCGATCGAGGTGCAAAAAAAAGGAGAAGGAACAGTCGGTGAATCACCAATTAGCTGGTTCGTACTACGTAATATCGCATCGCTTTGGGATGATTTAATAGTGGCGTATTTGAAGCCGTTTAGTGAAGGTGTATCCCTTCCATTTCCCAAACTACATTCCATACGCTAGGGAAGAATTAAAACTGAAAGTGTGCTTTTAATCAATGGAATACATAAAAAAGACACCTTCAGCCTAATGAAGTTGTCCTAAGCCAGTATCGAACCTGATGTCGGGAAAAACAAGAGTTGTAAATTCCCACTTTCCCACTGCCTATTCCCGGTAAAACGGAATAGGGAATGACTCCTAAACATGGTCACTTCAAGCGTCGAAACCGATGCTAATTTTATTATGCACTTTTCAGCTTCCCAATTCCTTTTCCAAATCTGGCAATGTGTGTGTGTGTTTTTTTCTCTCCTTTTCTTCGCATTTTGCTAAGGAATGTCGTATTAGAGGGCTGCTAGTTGGGTGGCAAGTGGCGGCATGATGAAATACTTAGATAAGGTCCTATCTCCCGATCCCCCCTAAGCTCAGTGTAGCCTCTCCCAGCTGTAAGCTCCGCGGGCTCGCGCTCGTACCGCTCCGTGAAACTTTCCCTTTATTTTGCGGATGGCGCGATAATAGTTCCGATCGAAAGGCCACGAATAACCACGCATAATATAGGTAGCACATACGTACTACCACGGGGTTCGACAAAAACCGCAAACAAAATCCGGAACGGGGCACTCGGGAATGTGGGGGACCTGCGCTGATTAGATTTTCCACCCTGCATAGGGCATAAGCGCACCCTCTTTCCTACCTTCTCACATTCATCTCTCTCTCTCTGTCTATCACACACACACACACACACACTCACACAGATATACGTGTCCATATGGGGGACAGTAAAATTCAAATCAGATGAACTAACTTTATGAACCATACCTTCCCGCGTTACCGGTTCGGGTTACCATACGCCGAGGACACGGAAATACGCGGGACGACATTTTTGTGTTTATCTGCTCTGCTTTTTTGTGCGACACACACACACACACACACACACACACACGTCTATTGAGTGTGATTCCGTGAGCCTTTTGAGGGAAACCCCGGCAGCGGATAAATAAGTGAAAGTTTTTGGTACCGACTGCTTCTTTCGTTTGCTTTGTTTCTCTGTTATTTTTGTTTTGTATTTCCGAGGAAGATCCAAAAAGGAACACCGGTGGGTGACACACAGTCAAACTGAAGCTTAGGAGTACGGTTCCGGGAGGGAGCGGATGCAGTACCTGATCGGTTGCTAACGATCGTTTTACGATTTGAATCGAATGATCATCGAATGGACGATGATTGACTGGGTTCGTCGTCTGTGTCGTCGTTGCTGTCGTTCGTTTAATCCATCCCACAGTTCCCACGTGGTAGTTCTGTTTCTACCCTTTCCAATTTGACAGTTCAAACCATGTCGCTGGAAAATAAAAACACGTGTCGATTGATTGGTGATAAAGTGACACATTACGACCGACAGACGGAAACAGACGGTGCTCTGCTCCCTAGTGTGACAGGCACCGAAGCAAAAAAGGGCTAAAAACCGTGTTGGGCTGTGATTAGATTGTGAAGAAAGGAAATCTAAAACAATAATCTTCCAACCGAAAACCAATCCTGTGAAACCTGTGTTGCATGTTTCCTGGATGAACTAACCTTCCCAATCATCAAACCTTCAAACCCCGGAGTTAATTATGTTGTTACAGTGTGGCGCAAAGTGTAAGCATTTTTATCGCTGTTAAGATTTGCTGGAAGGGAAAAAAAGCATACTTACCCAAGGTGTCCAGTCCAGGCTGATCAGCAATGGTACGTAATGATTTGCGAATCGCTTAAATTGATGGATGGAAACTTCGCTGCGGCTCCAGTATCCCGGGCTAGTAGGGCTAGTGGGTCAGTAAGGTACGGTGTACGGGGGCACGATCGTACACTTTAGCCCCTGGAGCGTTACTTAACCATCGCTTTCCATTTGGATCGGCGGTACGCGGCGAGTACGCAGATAAATATTGATGGATGGATGAGCGGCAAACGCAGACCGCAAAACTTCAATTGCGATTAGCCGTAGCGCCGCACACACCTGTTGCATTGTGTGTACTGTGCCCAGAAATAAAAGATGCTTCCGTCAGGTTTAAAGGCACTTACACTTTTCCTTTTTTATAACGCTCCTGTACCCAAACGGGCCTAGGTGATCCTCTACCAGCGATAATCTGGACGATTCGGTCTTATCGGTCCGTTGTGCTTCGTTTAATTCCGAATGATGATTTGCTGTTTTGTTATCTTTTTTACAAGCGACTTCAACCGTGAGTGGCACCGTTTTTTTGCGTAATGATCATTACCGATCGTATGTAAGAGGCGCTTTTAGCAACCCGCGTTTTTATTTTGACAGCAACGGGAATAAGCGCGTCATGTAGACAATCGGTTACATTTGTTAGCCATTACCGCTTTGTGGATCAGGAGATTCATTGATGTACGAGTGATTCATGCTTTCAGTACGGGCAAAGTTAAAGAGATATCGGGAATCTAATAGGAATAATTTTATATTCAAGTTTTCAGCAGTTGTTAAACATATTTATATTATTTTAAGTTCAAGAAAAGAATTGACAACATTAATATGATCGCACATTCTTTAAATATCAACAACTTGTATTTTAGAGTTTTAAAAAATTTTTAATAGTGTACTAAAAAAAGTATAATAAAATTATTTTTTTGTAAACTTTGTACACTGTTTATGACACTTTGTTCCAAAGACACAATTCGAATTGTCACAACAACAATTACTTTCAAATTTTGTAATCAAATACTGAGGACATCATTACACATTTGTCTGGTTGGTTTGTCTGAATTAAACTACACATTTGAATGAGATGAGTTCTACATAAGTTTTTTCTGTCATCGTACGTAGTCTTTTAAATTTACAAGGCTTTGTTTGAATAGTGGGAACAGTTATCGCGAACTTAAGTTTATTTCTGCATCCAAAACCGTGCTATATTTTTCCCTAAACGTTGTCAATTTCTTTCCGTCATTCGTATTCCATTTGTCATACATGTATAGCTTCTTTTTTTGAAAAATTCCCGAAAAACTTTCGAGGTCTTCAATTTCAAGCCGCCGAAAGTGTACTTTCCTCCCATGTGAAATATCTTTCGATTGCGTTAGCCGAATGGTTCTATAAAAAAGTAACAAATCGTGTTACTAATATAGCATATTAATTGGCAACTCAGGTGCCTACGATGAGCTAGAGTCCAATTTATGACACTCTTTATTACACACGGTGAGCCTCTTACACATGGTGGAGCATTTTATTGACTAAACGGTTAGCGACTAATGCATGTTTTCTTCTACGATTACACGGATCGAAGCGTTTCGGCATTCTACTCTATTCCCTATAACTGAGAGAGGGAGCTGATTAAACGGTGCCGCAGTGCATTTAACAACTTACCCACGATGAGGGACAAACAAATAAGACATAATGACCACACACTCTACCCGCGGAACTTACACTGATCCCACACCGTGTCTAAAAAAGTGGCATCACAATTGACACATTCTCGGTGTGTTGTGCGCAGGTGAAAGTGAATGGAGAGTGGAAGCTTTAAGTGTGTGCGGTGGTACGGTGGCAGCAAGAAAATCCTCATTCATTTGATGAGGTTTAGCCGATGTTCTCGGTTCATTAAAATTCTATCAATTTTATGATTTTGTTCTCCCGTGGGATTTATAACACGCGCTAAGGAGGGACGGGAGATATTTGATGGTGAGCATAAAAACGAACGGGATCTTCAACCTTCAAAAAGAACTGTTTTGTCCCAGCGGATCCGTTCTGGCTGTAAACGAGCGTACCGGTCCTGCAAGCTGTAATTAAATCAACATCACACGGTATCGATGCCGTTGTCGTGGATGGAAATTTTCGTCTTACCGCGAGATTTTGTAACAGCGTAAATTTACAGATTACATTCCCTGTTTTGAAGAAAGAAAAGAGCTGTCAGAGCCTTGCCCGAAACGGTGTTTCAGCTTCTTGTTCAATTCGATTGGACATCATCCTTAGTCACGTGGCCCTCGCTTGAAATGTTGCAGCAACACCGGTGTGTCTCGGTGGCATCTGCAGGTTTCAGCAGGGAAAGGGACGAGCAACCAAAACAACGGGAAGAAATAATAAAGCAGCATCAACAAACACCTCAAATGAAGACGACGACTTTCTCTTTCGACACCCGGTTTCGTTCCGCCTGGGTATTTGAGATTCGAACGTTAGACGATCGAAACGCTTCTGCTGTCTGCGTTCCAACCTGCTGAACCTGCTGCCGACGGTGGAACGATTATCCGAAGTTATGGGCTACCAGCAGTCGGAGACTGTTCGTCGAAGCACACCCAACCCTGCAAGGCTGCAAAACCCTTATGATTTATTGTACGTATGATGGTAAATCGTTGTCCAGAATGTTGTTTTAAAATTGTTTGCTTATAGCATGGTGGTGGAGAAATAAATCGATTCCTTTCGGGGAACCGTAACGTGTGATCGCAACGCGCTGGATTATGTGCCCCCCATGTCCAATCGCTGTCGGTTGGTGGTCGTCCAGCAGCGTGTGAAGCAGTAAAGATTCTGTCCAGCATTTTATGATCACCAGCTGTGAAATCGTGGGTTTGCAGTTAGAAGGTGATGGAAAGACGTTGTAGCGACACACACTCCAGGAAGGGATTGTGACTGACAACTCCCGTAAAAGGTATTTTTCGGTCGAGCGTAGTGTCATTACTTTGTCTCATCAATGGAGTCTTTAATCTTTCACTATTGGGAAGAAAATAGAGTCATGTGTGATTAACGATCACTTGCGTGTTCGTTGCTGGTCGTCACACGATTGTGTGGGTTATGTAAAGATGTTTCAAGGGAGAATATCACAAACTCTTGATGTAGGTTGTTAAATTGATTGAAGTCTTTATTGTAACTTTGTTGCTTAATGTCTAATCTTTAGCTTATCGAACTTCCTTAAATATGTCTTCAATCTTACAAAACAAAAGTCCATTAAAGTGCTACACGCTTTCGTCTACATCCTTCAAAAACTCCATCCCGTCAGTACATACTCCAGACAGCCCCGGATAGGTGATTAATTAGTGTACAACAGCACGACACTATGTTCACTAAATAAAGCGTGACTAAAAACCAACATCACTCCATTCAATATGCATGCGAGGCGCTAGTGGGTGAAGTTGGTTTAAAAAATCATAACAAGCTGAATGATCACCCATTTCGGTGGTGAAGCGATGAACCTCATTTCGTGACCGTGTTGTGTGGTTTGGTTGGTAGCAGTAACGCCACTTCCTTTGCTGGGGAAGGTGAAAGATCAGTACCATCTTCGGTTGATCGCGTGTGTATCTTGGTCACGGTTGATGCGACGATGCTCATCTGTGGTCATGGTTATGAATGCTAAATTGCAATAGATGCGTGTGGGAAAAATGTGGAAAGATGATATTGAGTTAAATTCAACCCCAACACCGGAACTGGAAATGAAAGGTGTACAACATGGCGTGGCATTAGTGTATGAGTAAACTGTAACTACAACTTTGAGCGCTGACAGTAAATCTTCAAAACCTGACGCACGCGTGTTGTTGTACGTCGGGCAGATTGGTAAACATCTCGAACCGACACTCTCTTGCAAACAATTCGCCTTTGAGGGGTTATAAAAGCCCGCAAGGTTTGTATATAATTATCCATTACGGACCGCTCTTATCCTTTAGCACAGTGTACCGCATTTCAGCGCGAAGTGCGCAAGTGGATCGCTTAAGTTGTTGCGCGTACACGAACCTCCTCGCTCGCCTGTTTGGCCTGCTAGATGAGCTTATCGAGATACCGAGATACCACATAACATGTTCCACTGCCCGGTCCCCAAAACCCAGTCAATTGTGATTTTGTTTCACGTGTAGTTGTTTTTTTGTTACAAATATAAGACACCAAACAAGAGAAAGATTCCTATCGGACAATGGTGGCAAGAGGTGCGCTTTTGTTAGCGCTCCCTCCCTATCGGTGTAAGGTGTCGCATTGTAAAGCACCATCGACGGGCTGCTTTATATTGTGCCCATTTCAAAGCTCCTACCAACTACTTTGGACTCATCATTGATGGATCGTTTAAAAAGTTTAACTCATTTTTAATTGGACATTATTGTCGTCATTTGTTGGTTGGCGTAAAACGAAGCGTAAGCGAGTGCGGCGAGTGCGAAAGAAAGAACGGCAGGAGGGTGTGTACTTTCGAGTGGCGCCCATGTTAGGAATGGGAAGGTTTTTTCACCAAACCCGATGATTAATGGTTACGGAAGGGGCGTGAAATGGAAAGTGAACAGAACACACCTGGGCAGGCATCCGTCCATCTGGCGCATCCTCGCATAAGTCTTGTTGGGGAGCGATCGTTCTGATATGGATAGACAGCATTATGCTTCACCCTTAAATGAAGGGTTATTCGATGCGAGATGTTGGAGTTCGCATAGGAAATATTACAGATCGGCGTCATGTTCTGTTCTGCATTTTGTCTGCTTGGGATCAAAACCAACAGACGGAAAAGTGAAAGTCATCCGATAAGAGCATAGCTTCGTAAAGGCTGCTTCATTAACGTGTGAGAAAATAATTTACGCTTATCTTCTAATCACCGGCCGGTTGCATTACGAAGCGATATTACTGGCGTTTAACAGCGGCGTGTAATTCTTTAATGAAGGAGCGTTTTCAATGCTAAAAAAACTGTGGAATGTCGTACACGTAGGTTTTTGCCGAGTGTACTGAAGTACAGACAATTTTGCCATGATGAACCTAAACGCCAATTGAATAGCAAGTCTTCATTGTTTTTTTCTCTTTTATTGCTTTAATTGCTTAATTGTTCCAATTTTAAATGTTTCACGCGATTGACTAGAACACGATTAACAAAATCAATTTAAACCTAAATTTTACGAAACCTTTTGCTTTGCTAATCGCTTTATTTTCGTTTCTCTACAGGCGATCGCCGCTCTGGTGGTCCTCCATGGGTACGTGGAGTCAAAGAATGTAACAAGCCCCACCGATACATCGTCAAAAACGACTACGACAACAAAGGCGAAGGAAACGACAACGAAATCGGTATCAACTCCGACCACGGTGTCCACGAAGAAGACCTCAACGGCGGAGAAGAAACAACCGGGCAGTGATCGGGAGGCGCGGGGTAAACGAACGCTCGAGTTTGGTAACTTTGGCAATTACAACTACTACCAGAGTGTACCGGCACACACAGCCCAACGTCGCGTGTCGCACGCGTACCAAGATCCGGGACAGTATAATCACTACCAGAGCAACTTCATTCAACCGCAGTACTCCTACCAGCAGCATCACCATACTGGTCCAGCTGGTCCCGGCCCTGTAGGAGCATTTCAAGGTAAATAGAGAGTTCTGTGATGCTGTAGAATGGGCCGAGTTGGCTAATGTGGTTTTTGTTTAAATTGAATTTCCCGTAGGTTTTGATGGTGATAGTACCAACAGCATCGGTAGCTTCCAATCGCTTCCACCAGTAGTGCATCCGCACTATATCGAACCACCGGAGCCGATCATTGAGATTATCATCAAGGAAAGTAACGATTCGCTACCTCTCGACGCGCAAACCATCCTGCCGAAGCAGAAGAAGAAGAAGGAAGAAGTACAGGTATTCTACGTCAAGTATCACAAGGACGAAACGAACGGACAGCTCGTACTCGACGACCCACTACCGGCTATTAAGCCAATTCCGGACGAGAGTGAAGAAGAGGAAGATTTGTCCCAGGAACCGATCGTAGTGACGCCTAGCCCACCGTTGAAGACGACCACGCTACGCGCCGTTATCAATCCTGACTCGGAGAAGTACCACAGTAACAGTGGTATTCGCATCTCGTTCGGTGTGGAAGATAAGCATCAGTCTGGCCATCAGCTATCGGAGACGGAGAGTGAATCAGTAGCGCAGCCGATTGTCGCTCTACCGCAGCATGTTGTTGATCAGCGTTCCAAGTCGGATGTGTTCTACCAACAGCATCAACAGTTCGTACAGCAGCAGCACGATCGTTCCGTGCGTCAGCACTATCAGCATCAGCCTCAGCCGCAGCCGCAACAACCACCACCACCACCGCAACAGTACCATCATCAGTACAATGTTCCCGTGCAGCAACCTCAGTACCATCATCAACCACCGCCACAAGCGCAGCCACTTGTTCAGCAACATCAGGAACCGCAGAACTTTGGACAACGATTTGCTCCGGCCACTCCGCAACCCTACCGTGCTCAACCTCCACCACCGCCACCTCCACCACCACAGCCGCAACCACAGTTCCAGCAGCATCAACAACACTACCAGCAGCATTACCAACCACAGCCGCAACCCCAACCGCAACCACAGCCACCACCACGTGTAGTGTACCAGCAGGCACAACCACAGCCACAGCACGCCCAACAACAATACCAGTTCCGTGGACAGTACAACCCTTCGCAGCAACAACCACAGCCACAATATTTCACCCAACAGGCACCAGTTCCACAGCCACGACCGCAGCAGGTTCGATTCCCTGCACAGCAACCACCACAGCAGCAGCAGCAGCAGAATTATTACCAACCTCAACCACCTCAGCAGCAGCAGCAGCAACTACCACAACAGCAACTTCAATTCCAACGGCAAGAGTACCAGCAACCGAAACCGATCCCGATTCCGCTCCACAATATTAACCAACAACCGCCACTAAGACAGCAGTACTCTACTCAGCAGCTGCAGCCACAGCAGCAACCTCCTCAGGCTCCGAAACCACAGCCACAATTTAATCAACCCTTCAACAACTTCTACAAACAGCAGCCACAGTCCGCACCGCAAGTGCAGCAACAACAGTTCCGCAAACCAGCACCACCGCAACCATCGAACCTTCAGCAGCCTCCCTTCCTGCCAGCTCGCCCTCAGCCACCGCCCCAACCTGCCCAAACATTCTTCGATGTGCCACGCCCCGTGCAGGGTGGATTAGTGCAGCAGGCAGCACCGAACCTAGGCCCAACCCGGGCACCGGAGCAGCACCAGCTGAAGGGACTTTCCCATTCGAGCCTTTCCGATAACGAGCACCTGTCTAATCTGAAGCACGTCTTACCGGCGGGTGGAGAATTGGTGCCATCGGTGTCGAAGTACGAAAAACACATCACGGAAACGGTTAATGCGCCAACGACGGGACAACGCCTATCAGTAGGAGTGAACGAAGCAGTGAACCGTCCACCGTTCTATAACATTCAACCATCACAAGAGCTGATCAGCCATTCGATCGAACCAACGATTGAAACTGTGCAGAATAAAAACATTGGCCCGCTTGCTTCAAACATTGGACCGCTTCCGACGCCGCAGAAGTACGTCAGCCAACAGGCAGCACAAGTCATTCCGAACTCGGAACCAATCAACTATCGTGTGGATCCTCGCTTCAATGCCAACTTCGAAGCTGGTGAATCAACGGCACAGAGCCCAAGCAGTACACCGTCCACTGTGGGTACTACGCGCACCACCTACTCACCCACATTCTCCACGACGCCACGCACGACGGTAAATCGCTACACGGTTCCTCCAACCCCAACGACCACACCGTACCGAACTACTCGTCCGACAGCACCGCCATCGACTACGCCGCAACCACGCTCGGCCGCGGAACAAGCTGAAGCCAATGAAAAGAAGCAGAAGGCACTGTTCGAGCTGCCCGATGAGGTACCGGATGATCTAAGAGAACAGCTGCTGTCGTCAGGCATTCTCGAAAACGCTGATATTAGTGTGCTGGATTACGATAAGATCGGTGAGACAGCACTGGAGAACCTGCCGCCAGAGCATTTGGCGAACTTCTTCAATGCCGGAGGTGGTTCCCAGTTGGCCGGTTCAAACAATGTTCTCTCTGTAGTGAAGCCGAACGGAGATAAGCTGGCGGAGAAGTTCATTACCAAGAACTACGACGTGAAGGATAAGCGCGATGAGCGCGATCGGTACGAGATTGCGAAACCGAGTGAAGGTGGCAGTGAAACGGTACAGGCTGCGGAAGAAGATCAACCGACGATTGTGACGATGCCGGAGCGACAAAATGTGGACTTGAAGGTGGTGCGCTTTGATTCGAACAATCAGCGCAACGTGACCGATCGCTACATCAAGCAAGACTCGACCATTCTGTCGTCGGTCGATGTAACCGGAGAGGATGAGTCCGGTGCGACGGATCAGGTATTCAACCGTTACCTACCGCTGAAGATCAACGGTGCTCAGTTCCCGATTCCGGATGTGGTTGAATTGCGCGGCCGTAAGATTGCGAGTGTGGTTGTACTTGCTCCGGTTGATAATGGACCAACGACGACGCCGGGACGGGATGCAGACAGTGCCAGCGAGGAAAGTACATCGAGCGATTTTCTGATCAACGCCGAAGATGACGCGACAGACGAGCAGCAGGATCAGCAACAATCACGATTCGAGCGCGATGTACTGCTAGATTCGAAGAAGATCAAGTTCATTGCTGGCGAAGCGTTGAAACAGCTGATAAAGAAACCTTCGAGAGAAAACTTCCGCCGGTGGTTGGATCGCGAGGGCAAAACAGACGTTGATTTGCAGAGCGTGGTACTTTTGGTAACGAGGTAAGAACATTTTAATTTTTTTTTATGTTGTGCGTGTGATGCACTATTGACTATTTATGGTTTTGGATTTCAGAAATGACGATGATGAGCAGGAAATATTCATGTACGACATTGCCACCAAGGGTGTGACGCACCTGAGCGGTGAACTATCGGCAGCCTTCGTACAGGTGGCCGAAGAGAACGCCAAAACGCAAAACTTCGACGAGGTGCCCATCGTAGACAGTGGTATTGTGGAGCAGATGGAAACGAAGTCATCATCCGAGACCAACCCGGACTATGGCTCATACGCGTTGACATCGTCGGAAGAGCAGGACGATCAAGCACAAGCCTCCGAGCGGAAAGCAATCTACGTCTACCCGGAAAACTATCGAGGGTTGGAGGTAAACTCCGGCTACAGTAACATTAAGAAGTAAATGGAAGTGTTTCCTGTTTAACTGGGAAAGAAGAAAGTTCAAACAATGTGCTAGAAAATAATGCCTTACCAGGATGTTCGAGATGGAAAAAAACGGCTGCTGCCAGTACAAGAGTAAAAAGAGTCGCGAAAGGACACGGACCCGCAACGGTAGGTGAGCGATGTTTACAATGCGTGTTTCTTGTCTGTCTGTCTCTCGTCCCTGTGCCAGTGTGTGTGCGTCCATTAGTGTACGTATTGTGTACGTGTTCCGTTCGGCTCTAATCGATGGATTTCTTTGGCAGTAGCGTTTGGCAGTTGCAAATTAGTAGATGAGAGATATCGAGGGCGTCTAGTTCCTTCTAGAGAAGCCAGCAAAAGAAAAAAAAAGTGTGTAAAGGCGCTTTCGCTCACAAACCCTGTAAATAGTGTGCACCGTGGCGGATGGTCGGGACGTGTCTTGAGCTACCGTCCCGATAATACCACGACCTTAGGTAGGACAATTGATGTACTTTAAAAACAAACCTAATAGAAACAAACCAGATTTTCCAAGTTGCCAGAATTCGTTCGATCGCGATCGATACGATCGGATGAGGCTGTAGGAAGAAGACTAGTGTACGAGCACCTCCTTCTCCTATGGAACATTCACCGATCGATCCGATTGCAATCGAAGAACTTTTGCGAGAATGTCGTACTAGCGTAGCTATATCTATACATATATATATAAAGAGATGACATGAGAGGTGAGCTAATATTATGTATTTTGTTGTTGCTGTTTGTTTGGCGCTCAGCAGAAGATCGACGTTTTAACATTTTCCACAAAGCCATTCCATATTGGCGGTTAAACTTATGAAAAAAGGAATAGAAATGTTTAGCTAAAGAGAAACAACAAATCTTGGCCCTAGCTGTCGATCGAACAAGCGAGCGTTGTGTAAATTATTAGATTTCCACTATCTGTTAGTAGTCTTTGCAGGTCCGCGATATGAATCACGATACGTTTTACTAATTGCACAATGTTAAACTTACTCTGCATATTCTAACATGTTGTCCGCCTTCTTGCTCCTTCTAAAGGAGAATTATCTTGTTTTCAGTTCTACTTGTTGTAAATTATGGAACTAAATGCCTTTACCTGTAATACTCTCTCCCTCTCTCTTTAAACCACGACAATGGAATCTATGTTTTCAATAAATGTTAATAGTATCGAATGTTTGTGCATGTTTTGTGTTTTGTTCCGAAAGTTATGTTTAGCTCATCGTGATTGTTGATGGTTTTGTAGTTGCTGTTTGTCTCTGTAGTTTTGTTAGAAAATAATTGTTTTGGATCTGGTTGAAATTCGAATATTGGTGAAGACTGTTCCTTCGGCAACCGAAGGCTATCGGGTAATGTGTTGAACTATTCCATAAATTAACTGTCTTGTAAATTATTTACGACAAGCATGCCTTAAGCGAAAGTCATTATGCCAAGAAGATGTAGGACCTACGCAATAGAGAAAAAGACCAAATTTAATTCAGTCAATATTCAAAACTCGATTAACGAAAATTTGTCTCTTTTTTAATTTGCTAACGTGTTTTAAATGGATGGCATAAAGATAATCTTTAAAAGTTTTCTTTGGCATGCTTTTTATTCTTGTTCGTCCGCTTGTTGCTATCATCACAGAGGCTGCATTACCACAACATTGTATTGCCTACATTTAGGCGCGTTGCTGTATACAAATTTTGAATGCGTTCGTGCTACACGTGCTTTAAAGCAGGGTTTGTCGCTCTACGTTCCACTAACTGAACTTAAACATTTAAACCCATTTTAACATTTTAAATTTACAGTAAAGAGTCGTTGTAGTGCACACCTCCTAAACAACTATGACAATAACAAACGCTTGAAAACTAGGCTAAATGTTGTAGTAGAAACTCAAATAATTAATGCGATGAACTATACAATAATATTTGAACAATATATTTCAAATATACCAGCGGCATTATCAAGTTAAAAGCATCCGTATTTAAATTTTGAACAACCTCTTTTTAAATCTCTGCTTTATAGTTAACGTCACAAGAATCACATTTAGGTTCGGTTATAAATGGCAAACCACCATCAATCATCCCATATCCTCGCTCATTTTCATTTTTGTGAGGTAGGAAATGTCTTCTTAAACCATTTATAGGTCAAAAAGCCCATTGATATAAAATTAAATTGCTTAAATCCGCACTAAGGTTCCAATTTATTTTCCTCATTATTTAGCCGCAGGCTCCCCGATAATAAAGACCTTTAGTAAAAAAAATCGGCTAGCGGATATTGGACCAACATGTTGTTGGGTTGTAAAACTTTATGCAGGCAGTAAACATAACAACAGCCAAGAAGAAAACTATTTTTGCAATCTTTCATTTACTTTCGATCGATCATCGACATCATTATCAATTAATCCTAGCCAATATCATCAAATAGACCCAGGTCCAAAGATAGATAGTAATGGTTGGGATTCAAATTCAAATCAGATCGTTTTCCAAATTTTACAACCATGCGACCGTTTCGATGCTGGTCTGGTCTATATTTAACCTTGATCTTGGCTGCAACTCGCGTGGCGCCGAATATCAGTGAGCTCATTCACTCCGACTGTCTTTATTGGTGCTTTACGAATATAAAGTCTAAAAATTCAACCGATCCAGTTTATCACGAAAAGCCGCTACAAAATGATCACTAATTGGTTATGGGTGTATCGGTTTTTTTTTGCCTCTTTTCTTTCTTGTTACCGATGATAACATAAAACGGTGAAGGATTAGATCGTATGTGTAGTGAGAAACCGATGAGATTGATTTTGCATAACAAGATACTTGTTCCAAATCGGTGTGGTGCTGTTTTGTTCCACGCTTGATCTGATTGTCACCTTGCTACCGTGTCTGTTTTTCTGGTGGCTCGTATTAGAATGCCCAAGCGTAGGAATGTCGTCTACGTTGGCTGTTGCGAAACGTAAAACAAAGGACCAAAAGACGCCATAAATGCTAATTCTACCGAGCTAGCAGATAAAATATGCTGTATGTACATATAGTATGGTTTCGTCTACTGTTATCAACATCCTTCGATTAGTGCACAAAGTAATCTGATGGTGGCGACTGCTCGGAACCACATGCAAAACACCATCATAAACACATGACGGTGGTTGTGGTCTATCGGATCTTTGAAGAAATCCTTATCGCAAGCTGCATAACATTTCCACTGCTCAGTTTCCGAGAGCCCCAGTCGCAGTGACCATTGCAAAATGACAGCTTCTTCTCATAACAAACCTTGGCCGAAGTTCATATTTCACCGGGTGTCCTTGTGGTGACGGTGGTTAAAGGTTAATGGTAAGGTTACTTTTTTCTCTCCCCGTCTTGTGCGGACTAGTCGATCAGGTTACCCATGCTCAAGTTGCGATGCTTTCGTTTGACATCTCTACCAGCTGTCACATGGTAGTGGCGGTGTCATCGAGCGTGCAATACTAGAGTGGCTTGTAATTTAATACTTAAAAAAGAAAAACAATCCCATCAACTCCATGGTCATTCTGTAAGTAGTCTTTATTGTTTTGTACGAACTGCATTCTGCATGTGGGGAGAATATTCTAGATTAGTTGAAAGAGATTCTTTCGCGACAGTAGATAAGAAACGTCCTTCTTCGGTGGCGGCAGATAGTCTATCGGTGGTTGGGCTGGCGGCGGTGGTAGATACTCTTTCGTCGGAGGACAGGTTGACTGGGCCGGTAGGTACGATCGGTCGGGTGTGCAGGGTTGCGTGATGGTCGTGACCACGGGTACGGTTTGCGTGCGTGTAACGGTGGTCAGCACCGGTGTTGCCGTCGTCTTGGTAACGGTGCGTGTTTGCGTCTCGGTGAAGTACTCGTAGACGGGCGTTGGTTCAACGATGGTCGAGGTAACGGTGTTGGTGCGCGTTACCGTGTTGGTACGGGTGGACGTAATTCTATCGGTCACGGTATCTGTCAGAACGACCGGCGGCTCGGTCGTGGTCACGGTACGCACAACCGTCGTTGGAACTATCTTCGTCGAGGTGACTGATTTGGTTTGGGTTATCGTGTTGATGCGCGTTTCCGTTTCGCGCTCGGTTTCGGTAAAGAAAGCAGTTTCCGTTGTGCGCGAGGTAACGGTGTTGGTACGGGTGCTGGTTCTGGTCGATGTGACCGGTGGTAACGTTTCCGTAACGTAGTCCGTAACCACCTTCGTCGAGACGGCGGTAGTGCGACTAGTGACGGTAGTCGTCGTAGGGACGATCTGGGTCCGGAAGTCGGTGGTCGTACGGACATCCGTCTTGGTGAAGGTGGTTGGACGGAACACCGTACTCGTTTCGGGATTGCACGGTGGCGGCAAACCACAGGCCGGTGTCGTATAGTGGTACCCATCGGCAGCGGGCGTAGTATACGTATATCCATCAAAACGTGGATTAGCTTCCACTTCCACATGAAGCAACACCACCAAACTCACTGCCAACACTAACAACCGCATCATTGCACAAACTTGAAAACACTTCCAAGAGTTTAGATATTGGGGTAACTATTCCACTCGATCGTCGATCCGTGTGCTATCACGCAAGTTCTTGGCTCCTTCAAAATGTTGCTCCAACACGCACGCACACTCTACTGGGCGGAACAACTCATCGCACTTTGTCACTACTCGCACCGTACTGTCAACGGTTCGCATCAGAACGTTCAGTTTTATACGATGGGACCCGCGGGTGGTTGCCGGATAACGCGGAGAACCTGTCCACTGCCATCTGCCGGATGGGAGAACATCCTTTCCTTTTGCGGTTGCGTCCGCTATTCGCTGCCGTCGGGCGTGTTTGTTATATAAAACCGAATCTCACCCGAATGCGGCGACGAATCGGATATTCGGATGCTGTTCGCGCGTGATCGTATCACCCTAGAGGGGAAGGTTTTGGTTTTGCCGAGCTAAACTGCTACAGTGCGTATGGCACGATCTGAAAAGCCTTGAGGTTATGGATTATTAGCGCCAGCGTCCTAATGAGCGTCATTCTGTCTGTATCTCTTGAAGGAGAGGTTTATCTCGGGATTAGTCCTCCCACTGTGCCAGGGTCTACATGGAGTAGGATGGGTGTAGTAAAGCGTAACGGATCAACATGATCTTCTTCTGTCAATCAAACCTCATTTTCTTCGTCACCTTCCACCCGTAAAGTGCATACGATATGGATGAAAACTTGATCTCTCCGAAAGTGAATCTGACGGAATGGAGCGAAACGGCAAGGCAGGGCAGGCCATGATTTAAACGAAAACCATAGAAACAATGTTAGACGGCTACTTGATCGCTACAGAGTAACTTCTAAGAAGATGATCGCACGATAGCGTGGGGTTTTGCCATGAAGCAGTGTCAGCTTACATACTAATTCTGGTGCGGTGCGAATTCTAGGGGAGACAACTATGTTTCTAGACCAAGAACGTTCTAAATTTCTTCCCCAAGGTTTAAAACCTGTGAACAATATATCAAAACCCAACCTGCAGATTGGTGGTGGTCAGGTTGTGGGAGCTAAGGGATATTCATCCCTCCAATGTTATCTAAATTTACAATCGATTGTGACTGTTCTTTTTTCTTCTTTCAGTGATCACTCCTGTCGGCTTGCTGCAGGATCCGGTTTTTGGAAATCCCTTTTTCGGATTGTGTAAGAAGGGGAAAGAAAGCTTCGACGAAAATGTCGCTTCTTTCCCCCAAATCGACACCCAACACCCGTACTTACGCTGCTGTATCAGTAGAACATCTGAGATTTACACCGAGGATAGTATCAGCACCTTTTCAGGCTGGATCTTGGCAAGATTTTTATTTCTTGGTGGGCTTCCCCACCGCGAGACTTGCGTTGGAGTCGGATCATTACAACCAGCTGAGAACGTGCTGGAAATCGGGAAGCGAAACAAATTCAAATTCTTCCGTTGGGCGTTGGTGTGCACGAGATCGTTATCGTGCGGCTGTCCGGTGGGAAGGCGCGGTGCGAAATGTTCTGATTCGGTCCGCAACCGTCGGTCATTGACGTTTCACCAATGGGGGGATGTTTTGCGTTTGATTCTTTCTTTTTGTACAGTAAAAGATTCTTTTGCCGAGCGTCGTGAGGGGTTCGGTAATATTTTTAGCCGCTCCAGTCCAGACCAGTTTCATGACCAGATGGCATTTTGGAGCTCGCTCCACAAAATGATTTACAAAAAAGAAAACCACAAATCCACTCCTAATTGCCATCGTGTCCCGGGATATTAAGAGGCTTCGCTTAGGGATCATTAAGTGTGGTATCGAATTATTGAACGGAATCTTGGGGGCTTGAACAGGATACCAGTTCCGGGAAAATGAGCGCATTAAGAGGAAGCTCAAATGCAGCATTAAATTGGATTGGACGGTAACTCGGTGAACTCGGGCGCGAGATTCGTCATTTCGTGCGCAAAATGTTGCTCTTCTGAAGCATCCCCATCACATCATAAGTTATTAAAGATTACACCTTGTCCTCTATGTGCTCGTGTTCGGACACTAAGCGGGTCTGTTTCCACACTTTAATCTGAATTTAGATGAAATGAGTAACGTTTGTGGTGTTGACCATATTTTCGGCTTACCTCTTTTTATGCTCCAATATTTTCGCATAACATACACAATGGAAAAAAGAAATACATTTTGTATGATATAAATAGTTATAGTATATTTAAGAAAGGGTAGCATTGTTTGGACCCATCCTCCACATTCTGTTTTGCCGTTTTTCACCGCAAGACAATGAAAAAACCATTAAATTCTATGCAGCTTTACAACCTTACAATCATCTTCTTATTTTCCAGGTATCACAACAATCTTTACTTCGGTAACTTTCCCAACTTTGGAGGGCAACCATTCCGTCAGTTGTTTGAGCAGGATCCGCTCGAAAGATTAAACTTGCAGAGCAGCCAGTTCATCAGTGCCGCCGGGGGTTTTCCCTCCGATACGCCGTGGCGATCGATGTAGATGATGTTGATGGCCGGCTTGGATGACTCCTCACCCGGGATCACTTCGTTCGACTCGACCCGCTCACCGGACAACGGTTCCAGGCGCGATGGATTGCCCACGGTAGCGCGCTTGATCGGACCCGACTGCTGCTGGACGAAGGTGGAAATGAACGCGCCCTGATCACCGGATGACTCCGACTGTCGCACGACGGTGGACGTGCCCGCTACGTTTGTCTGGGCTGTCGGAGGACGCTGTGGCAGATACTCCTTGGCAGGTGGGTCCACCGGCAGGTATGTGTTGGGTGGTGGAGTCGGTGGTGGAAGGTAGGTGTTCGGTTGGCAGTATGTCGTAGTGAGCAGAGAAGTGACGGTCGTCGGCTGAATTTCGGTCGTCGTGGACACAATGATGTCCGTCGAGGTTAGGGTGATGTAAAGGCTGGAAGTGTCCGTCTGTGTCTGCACTACCGGGGGCAACGTGACGTAGGACGTCTCGAACCGTGTGCTTGTAAGCGGTGGAAGTGTTTGAGTTTGTGTAACAAACGAAGTGGACACGATGGTCTGATAATCGGTGACGGTACTGGTGCTGGGAAGCACCAGTGGACACTGAGGAGTTGTGTAGGTGTAGCCTTCATTGAACGGTTTCGAAGGTTTTGGATAGTCGTAGCCGGTGAATGGAGCCGGAGTGGTTGGTTTGGGATAGTTATAGCCATTGAAACCTCCCGATTGTCCTGCGGCCGACACTGCTGTGCTAATAGCGATCAGGATGAGGACAGTTGTTGTCTGAAAGGAAAGAAGATTGCTTTCAACTGTGCCCTTGAAAAAGAAATCGTTGGAATTTCAAACAGCTCTAGATAAACGTGTGACATTTAAACTATCTCATCATCCAGTAAAAGGTAGAACGATAACATGTTCCACCTACGGGAGCAAATCGCAAATCACCATGCTATGCTAATGCGGAAATAAAACGATCCCATAAAGGAGGAAGATGTCTAAAAGCTATCCCTACGCTCCATCCGTTTATCAACAATCTTCCCTTAACGAGCGTTACTCCCGGACGATCTCAACCAGTTTTAGGGAGATGGAATAATTTGCAATTCAAAATTCCTGTAATAGCTGTAGGCAACGCTATCGAAGAATTTTACACACAAGTGCGAAATAATAATTTTTGAGCTTTTCCAATCGCTGAAGATGCCTGTCCATTACGAAGAAGCACTCGATTGATGAAAGCACTTGGTTTGATGAAATTTTATGGCTCGTCGGCGGCATCTTTGAAACAATACCACACCGGAACGTAATGCGCCAAGAATATACGCACCATCGCGGAAGAAGGGCTTTGCATTTCGACAAAAACACTTGCCACATTTCTTTAGCACAACGCACGTGTACGCAAACACACGTACGTCACTCATCAATCTTTCCACCGTTAAGGTTAGCAAACGCGCAGAACGATCATCATCCATCACGAGTGACCGTTAGTGTCGTCAGTTTCGGTGAAGAACGATTCGTCAATCTTGCAGCGATGGTTTCACCAGGTGTGCCAGGGAAGGCAAACATTTACAAGCTTTTGTACCATGTTTAGTGTTCATTCGTGTTTAAAATGTTTAGACTTATTGGCTTTTATGACAAGAAAGTGTGCTTTTATATGCACAGTTTTGCAGTCAATTACATTTGACTTAATAACATGGACTGGTCTGGATTTCCTTTACTGTACTGGCACTAGAACCTTAGCTCTAGGCATGCTACCGACCTTATATAGCTGGACAATCAATCCTGCGTTCAGCAGGTTGGTATCGTCATCAGTCTCAAGGATCTGGGTTTTATACTTAATTTTGGTTTCGTCATAACTAGGGACTACTATACAGCACTAGAGCAAGCTGTAATTCATTCAATTAGGCAGCCAGGCTCTCAATGCGTTAGTTCACGAACTCTCTGTCGTCTTTACAAAGTCGTTATCAGTTTTGAGAGTTTCTGTTTATTTTAAGGTATTTTAATCTTTCTTTTTATTTTAACTCCAATCGATCGACTTTACTATTTTGTTTTAGTTTGTAGCTCATTTGTATGTAAATTTAATTTATGAGCTCGCTAGGCCAACTTGTTTCGGTTTATTTCCGGAAAGGTTTTTTCCTCGGTCTTTTCGTGTGAAGATCGGTGCTGCTACCACAATACACCACCAGACCGCACCGCGAATTTGTTTCATACTCATATAAATTAAAAATGTTATCATGAGCATAAACCATACGTGGGCAATTATTAACAATTTTGCTTCACGATAGCTTTCTAAAGTTATTTTAGTACAAAACTTTCAGTAGTCAAAAGCATTCTTGACGACTCAGGATTATTTCTTAGGATAGTTAAATCAACAGGACAAGTCAACCTGCGAACATTCCGTTAAACAATACAAAGCGTACGGTCTAACATATCACAGACGTCTGATGTTGGACTGGCCCGAAGTAAGAAAAAGTGCAACCACTATCGATCGATTTGAGTTTGACATCTCTGATGTAGTGCATCGATCACGAGCCTCGCTGCATATCATCAGCCGAACATTGCTTTCCTTTTTTTGTCGTTTCGATTGTTCTAAATTCACTTTCAATTTCATATTTCTCACTGTGAACTTATTATCGCTTCTTGTTTATCACGAACGAACGCTTTCTGGCAAATGATGCTAATGACCAATGGTAGTAGCACAAATACTTAACATAACCCCTCTAATCAAAACCACAGTCTCATTTACCATTTTTAGATTTTTTCCTGTTTTAACTGACACTTTCAATTTAATAGTAGCAATTGTCCTCAACACTACACTGCGTGCCACTATCACAAAGCTTCGCAGAGGAAATCTCGGTACGGGCCAGCAGAGAATTACACTGACAATGTTCGCGATGTTTGCAAACGAATGTTTCAAGAACCGAGAGCATCGACCGGGTTGTCCGGTTGTCTACTAACTGAGCTGGCCCGCTTGTGCTCCGGTTGGTTTTAATCACTGCGCGTTGACCCACCGGCAACCACCAGCCACAGTCGGCCACAGTTCGGTGGATTGATAGAGTGGCACCTTTTGGTGCAATGGCGCAAAATATGTGCGAATCAGTTCAGTCCGTCTTTCTCTGTTGCTGGTTGCGGGTAAGCCCTGCCGTATGAGTGGTGCGAGTTGGAGTGCAGTTGGTGAAGGGGCGAGTTGGCCATTGGCAGTCGGGCGTAAAATCTTCTGGCCACTCTCGGTCACTCTAAGGGTGAATGGGGTGAGGGAAAAGCTTTACCCGCGTTCCCCTTATGGTGGGTTCATCATCGTGTGGAGCAGCAAAATTTCCACCGCCCGACAAGACTTCTAATATTTCGATTTTATTGCCCATTGTTTTTTTTGTTCGTCTTCCAAGCCGAGGAGAAGTGTCTCTCCTACCATGCTGGTATGTCTTTTGGTGGAAGGGGCAATCCGACAACATGGACAAATAGATTATCAAGCTTGTTATCTTCATCAATGGATAAAGTTCGTTTGGCGTTTAGTTCATCCAACTTAAATCCAAATAGTTGTTTTATCCGCCCACCGGGTGGAAGTACGTTTAGTTCAATTATCATGTGATTTATTGGTCATAATTGCGATCGAAGTTGGCGTTGGTGTTGCCGTCTGACACGGACAGCTCAATAACGATGAATCAACGCACACTTATTATTGTTATTTCGTTTACTAAACCAACTGGTTGAATTCTTTACACTTGGACGAGAAATTGTAGAAAAAGATCGTGAGGGCTCAAATTAATAGTTGCAGCCTTTTAAAAAGAAACTGTTCCCTTAGGCCGCAGCACACCAAAATGGTTGGGAAATGTTTCTCTTTCTCTGTCAACACTTTGTTAGCATTAAAACGCCTCATTCACGCTCACGGTGATTTAAATTCGCCGATAAGATTGCCTTTCTCACAGTCACAGTCACCCATCATCACGATAGCGCGGTGAAGAACACTCGATCTATCCAACGAGCAGATCTGCACATCAGAAGGAAATAGTACACTCCATCATTCGTGGGCTTGTGGGCTAATCAACGTGGGATACACTCCTGGCGTGGCCCACTGACCTTGGACGGTAATGGAATCAATTTGAACGCTCTGGTGAAGAGTAGATCCGTCCTCAACCGGTGAGGCGGTCGATTCGCTCGCGCTTCCTTTTTATGATGATGTCGTACACTGTGCGTCGTCCTACAAAAATAAACCAAACACCCAGAACGGATGCGGTACATTAATCATGGGTCGTTTTTCTGGTTTTATTTCAGCAAGAACAAAATGGATTGAATATTCCTTCCCGATTCCCGAACCGCACACGGTACAAGGTGTCATCAATTCCACACGGGGTTCCGTTCTCCCAAGGTGGAGCACATATTTAACGGTCGGTTGTGTGTTCTTTTCCGGATACTAAAGTGATTATTTTATTACACCGGGAAAGCTTACCTTCCCGTGGATGCAGCGTTTTGGTTTTACGTTCATTAAAAATACTAATTTGACAAACCCTCTGTGCAAATCTCCGGGATGAGATGGGGGCGTTTGGGTTGCCAAAATGGGCATTGCAATAGAGGCATGGCGCTCTTAAAGTGGGAACTACAAACAAGGTTTATTAATATTCATGCGTCCATGCTGCAATACTAAGCTGCGAAAAGGCTTAGTTTTATTTCTTTTTTTTTGCCTACCACTGAATTGTTCACTTCCTGCTGAACAAAGCATCAATCAAATGCTTAAGATGACATGTAACGTTAATGTTAAAAGTACCCAAGTTTTACCAGTTTTGTGCCATAAAAATGATGCATTTTCCAGTGTCTATTGGAGGAACAGCATTTTCTGATATAAAAAGACTTACTGGCGACTATAAGCGACGAACCTCTTTCTGCGAAGGCATTGGCCAATTATTGCGACTTATCATTCCTACTATAGTTGAAGCATTTTGTTGTGTTATTCTATATTTAAATAGTCCCTAGATAGTGCGCAGTGGGAATGGGTTCTTCCTCGTCTGAGCTCAGCTCGATCGAGGGTCACCGGGTACGCCATGATGACCTGAAGCGGTCTGTTCCATAAATCAACGCAAATGTTTGCCAAATATATGCTGACGGTCGGTGTCTGCTGGGTTGGTGAGATTCGTTAGAAGGTGAGAAAATGGCAGCTTTAGAAACCTGTGTTGACCAACCCTTCTTCTCCCCTCCTTCTTCCCCTTCCAGGGATTGGGCTTTGCCAACGTTCTGCAAAAATACGGTTTGAATACCGCAAAGCCGCAAGTATTGTGTTTATCTAATTTTTAGGCATCGCATTGCTAGACCACCGACCAACGACTAACGTGCTTACTAACCCGTACACCATATCTAACGCACAAATCCGCTACCCAAATGATAAAATCGGCCATCGTTGCTCATAGTAGAGGAAAGGGAAGGCAGAAGTTAGCGCATAATGATTAGAAGCCGACGGTGGGTCGCGATAACGATCGACAAAATAGCGAGCAGCAGGCGTAAGTATCATGCCGTCGATTGAGATGGTTTATAATATTATTCGAAGGTGTTATTAATTATTAATTAGATGGGAACTTTGGGATTAATCATCGGATTGTGGTCTATAGGGTGGCAAAAAGATGGATAATATGATAACATAACATGAATATTGATATATTTGTTTAAAATTTCTATTTCCTAGACCTTTTTAACTAAATGTACTGAAATGTTCTTAATGACTAACGATAGCGCTTCGCACGACTAGCATAAAGAAAGTACTAAATTTTTCTTATGGGTAAAATGTTACCCATAACTTCTGCTCAAAAGACTTCAACCAACTATTTGTTGAACGGATTTCAAGCGACGAACCCCTTCCTATGCGGGGTGAGCCATCTTGACCAACCTGCCGACGTTAATCAAATATGTTAAATCAAACGTTGGTGCAATTCTTAGTAACGCCCTTGCACCTTTTCTGCTGCTTGGTTTTCCCACCAGCCCAGCTGCCCGACAGCCCAATCCGGGTGGAAATTTAATTTGACCGTCAGCTAATTTAACTGCGGCGAGTCGGCAACAATTATCTACGTCGGCTAAATAAAACCCCCGAAAACAGATAAACGGGGCCACCGTTGTCGTTGGGGATGAAACAATACCGTGCGGGGTTCGAGTGGTCATAACTTAAGCTGTGAGGTTAGAAGTTCGGCATCTTGCCACCCACCGTTCCCAAGTAGGGGGCAATCGCGGTCGGAAAATTCGTAAGCCGATCGTAAACGATCAGTTGGAGGTTGATCTTTTCCCGGCGGGGATTATCCACAGCAATTACCGAGAATGAAATGCTCCGTACTGTTCGGTGTGCACTATTAGAAACAACGAAAAAAAAAACACCCACGATGGGGATCCATAAAACAAGCGGAACTCAATCATCCATTTCGTTCACATCCTGCCCTCGTTTGTGAAGGCTCGTAAAACCGTACCAAGCGGCTATGCAAAAGCCGGACAGCGCATTTAATTAACACATTATTTAGTTAAGGTGAACCTACAGCCTTTGCATGCCTATGAATGCTGGAATCAGTTCTATCGGATGATCGGTGCGGTCGGTCGCTCGCTACCTTGTGTGAGACGCGCTAGTGTGTTTTCGGCACTCAAACTTTAACCCACCCACGGTTGCACCATCCATCCAGTGTGCAGTTCCCGGGTGTGTTGGTGGAAATGATATTCAAAGTCACCTTCACACCCTTTCGCGCCATCTATCGAGTGTTGACGATTGCATTAGGCTTCCTATGGTTCGGTTTGGGGTGGCCGTGGAAGGACGAACGCTTGAAAAGCAGAACTCCGGACCCGACGACCGGCTGGGAAAACTCCCATCAGTAGCAGCATCTCCATTCGGCCGCAAACCAAGCCCGGATTTCGGAGTTCGTGCGACACTGCGGACATCGCCGGCACACATCTTCATGGGTGGAGGGAGTTCACCTTTCTAAAATATTCTTGCCAATTGCACCAACTTGACTTCACTCGAGTCACTCTGCATCTTCATCCAACCAGACGGGTTCGAGTGGTTCATGGTCAGTGGCGTTGGTTTTGTTGCAGGTCGGGTGTCGGGTTGGTCGTCACTGCCGTTGCTTCTTCTTTTGTAGCCGACTTTAAACTAGAGCGAAGGGAAAATTATTGCCCCAGGTTTCCTTATCTATTTCACGGGCTTTTTAAAAAAGATCCCAACATTTTATATTCGCCCCCCACGGAATATGTGAAACCAAGAGTTTCCACAGGTGTTAGAGTGTTTTGATGCACTTTCGTTAGCATTTATAGAAGTTTTACTAAGCGAGCCATTAAAATACAACAAACGCCTTTTGATGAACTCTTTGCGTCGCACGTAATACATGGCGTAGCAAGCGAATCTGTTGTTTAAAGCTAATTTCTACATAAATGGGTCGTTTTAATGACACCCTTCAGCATGGTGTCTGCTACAAAATTTGAATAGCTTCCCACCGATCTTCAAAACGGGATTTTGATCAAGTTTTTGTGTTCATTTGGTTGAAAATTATCGACGGATTATTTGTCGTCACAATGATTACAGAAAGGGTGGCGTACAGCGATAATCGGTTTCGTATATAATTTACTATTATGAATGCACTCTTAAATGGAGTGATAAAGAAGCATTACGAGTGTATTACATACATTACCGTGCAAATAGACATGTAGCGATTTTTCTCAGTGAGACATTTCGCAATGCTGTTCGATGAAATGCGATGATAAGTTCATATATAAAAAATGGCTTGTCGTTTTCATCGCGTGTATGAAATAGCTCAATTTTGGCTGGTGTAGTTGGTGTAGTTTGTGTTTAAAATTATACTTTTTGGAAGTTGTAGGTTATATTGAAAAAATTCGTTATTCAACAATCAGAAGAATGAGGACACACGTTTAGGAAAGCCAGAGTCCACTTATGCGTTCGATTTTGCATGAGGAGCTGGATAACGAGCCGGTTTGTAAAACAATGTAATGATTTGACAGCCTGTGATTTGAAAGTATAAACGAAACTGCACCAAGATTTCCAAATGTATAATACTTGGAGAGCATCCACGGCAGAGGTAACACCTTGTACGGCAATTTTGCTTGAAGACCGCCGAAATGTATGCAATGTTTAAACACTAACTTTCTCGTTGGTCGAGAACATTTTCTTCGAAGTTCGAAGTATCCGAATGTATAGTACCAGGAGAGCATACCACGGAAGAGGTAGCACCTAGTACAGCAATTTTGCTCGAAAACCACCGAAAAACTGCTTCAAAAACTACCAGTTTTCGAATGTTTAGTACCAGGAGAGCATACCACGGAAGAGGTAGCACCTAGTACAGCAATTTTGCTCGAAAACCACCGAAAAACTGCTTCGAAAACTACCAGTTTTCGAATGTTTAGTACCAGGAGGAGCATACCACGGAAGAGGTAGCACCTAGTACAGCAATTTTGCTCGAAAACCACCGAAAAACTGCTTTAAAAACTACCAGTTTTCGAATGTTTAGTACCAGGAGAGCATACCACGGAAGAGGTAGCACCTAACAGGTGGGCTGATAATTATTTGGCCTAACACATTTATCGTGCTAGAAGATTTTTATCCATATCATATTTCGTTTGTACCAACCTTCAAACGAATTCTGTCCAAATTTGACAGCACTCGGACAATAACCTAATAAGCTAGAGCATTTTGTGTGACGCAACTTTTGTGTTTTGCGTAATCATGGAAAAGAAGGAATTTCGCGTGATGATAAAATATTAGTTTTTGAAGGGGAAACATATGGTTAAAGCCAAAAATTGGCATGATGAAGAGTCTTTGGACACTGCTCTACCAAAATCAACCATCAAATATTGGTATGCTAAATTTAAAAGTGGTGAAATGAGCCCTGAAGATGGTGAACACAGTGGACGCCCAAAAGAGGTGGTTACTGACGAAAACATTAAAAAAAATCACAAAATTATTAAGAACACCCATAATGTAAAGCTGATCGAGATAGCTGACACCCTAAAGATGTCTAAGGAACGTGTTGGACATATCGTTCACGAGTATTTGGATATGAGATAGCTCTGTGCAAAATGGCTGCCGCGCGAGCTCACATTTGAACAAAAACAACAACGATTTGACGATTCGGAGCAGTGTTTGGAGCTGTTTAAGCAAAATAAATCCGAGTTTTTGCGTCAATATGTTACCACAGATAAATCTTGGCTTCTCCACTTCACTCCACAGTCCAATAGACAATCATTCGAGTGGATAGGACGCGAAGAACCTGCTCCAAAGCGGGGGAAAACGCAACAATCAGCTGGTAAGGTTATGGCGTCAATTTTTTGGGATTTGCGAGGAGTAATCTTCATCGACTATCTTGAGAAAGGAAAAACCATTAACAGCGACTATTACATCAAATTTTTGGAGCGATTGAAGGACGAAATCGCCAAAAAACGGTCGCATTTGAAGAAAAGAAAGTTTTGTTTCGTCAAGACAACGCACCGTGCCACAAATCAGTGAAAACAATGGCAAAAATTAATGAATTAGGCCACGAAATGCTTCGCCACCCACCGTATTTCGTAGATCTGGCTCTCAGTGACTAACTCCATTTCTAAGATCCCAAAAGGATGTCCTCTGAGAAGAAATTTTCGTCGGATAAAGAGGTGTTCGCCGAAACTGAGGCCTTTTTTGAGGCAAAGGACAAATACTACTACAAAAAGGGTATCGAAAAATTGAAAGACCGCCAAAATCGGTGTATCGCCCTTGAAGGGACGTATGTTGAATACAAAATAATAATTTGGCCAAAAAAAAGTGTTTTACTGTCATAGGCCAAACAATTATCAGCCCACCTGTTAGTAAAGCAATTTTGCTCGAAAACCACCGAAAAACTGCTTCAAAAACTACCAGTTTTCGAATGTTTAGTACCAGGAGAGCATACCACGGAAGAGGTAGCACCTAGTACAGCAATTTTAACCAGCACTCATGAGTGACTAAGTGACTGAGTGCCTGAGTGTCTGATGGTCACCCCTTGAGAGACATGCTCTCCTGGTATCGGAAATCTCTAAACAGCTGGTTTGTATGGAATGTTAGTGTATAAACATTGCCTACCTTACGGCGCAGTACCAAGAGCTACCTCTTCCGTGGATGCTCTCCTGGTACTAAGCATTTGAAAACTGGTAGTTTTTGAAGCAGTTTTTCGGTGGTTTTCGAGCAAAATTGCTGTACTAGGTGCTACCTCTTCCGTGGTATGCACTCCTGATACTAAACATTCGAAAACTGGTAGTTTTTGGAGCAGTTTTTCGGTGGTTTTCGAGCAAAATTGCTGTACTAGGTGCTACCTCTTCCGTGGTATGCTCTCCTGGTACTAAACATTCGAAAACTGGTAGTTTTTGAAGCAGTTTTTCGGTGGTTTTCGAGCGAAATTGCTGTACTAGGTGCTAACTCTTCCGTGGTATGCTCTCCTGGTACTAAACATTCGAAAACTGGTAGTTTTTAAAGCAGTTTTTCGGTGGTTTTCGAGCAAAATTGCTGTACTAGGTGCTACCTCTTCCGTGGTATGCTCTCCTGGTACTAAACATTCGAAAACTGGTAGTTTTTGAAGCAGTTTTTCGGTGGTTTTCGAGCGAAATTGCTGTACTAGGTGCTACCTCTTCCGTGTTATGCTCTCCTGGTACTAAATATTCGAAAACTAGTAGTTTTTGAAGCAGTTTTTCGGTGATTTTCGAGCGAAATCGCTGTACTAGGTGCTACCTCTTCCGTGGTATGCTCTCCTGGTACTAAACATTTGAAAACTGGTAGTTTTTGAAGCAGTTTTTCGGTGATTTTCGAGCGAAATTGCTGTACTAGGTGCTACCTCTTCCATGGTATGCACTCCTGGTACTAAACATTCGAAAACTGGTAGTTTTTGAAGCAGTTTTTCGGTGGTTTTCGAGCAAAATTGCTGTACTAGGTGCTACCTCTTCCGTGGTATGCTCTCCTGGTACTAAACATTCGAAAACTGGTAGTTGTCGAAGCAGTTTTTCGGTGGTTTTCGAGCAAAATTGCTGTACTAGGTGCTACCTCTTCCGTGGTATGCTCTCCTGATACTAAACATTCGAAAACTGGTAGTTTATGAAGCAGTTTTTCGGTGGTTTTCGAGCAAAATTGCTGTACTAGGTGCTACCTCTTCCGTGGTATAATCTTCTGGTACTAAACATTCGAAAACTGGTAGTTTTTGAAGCAGTTTTTCGGTGGTTTTCGAGCAAAATTGCTGTACTAGGTGCTACCTCTTCCGTGGTATGCTCTCCTGGTACTAAACATTCGAAAACTGGTAGTTGTCGAAGCAGTTTTTCGGTGGTTTTCGAGCAAAATTGCTGTACTAGGTGCTACCTCTTCCGTGGTATGCTCTCCTGATACTAAACATTCAAAAACTGGTAGTTTATGAAGAAGTTTTTCGGTGGTTTTCGAGCAAAATTGCTGTACTAGGTGCTACCTCTTCCGTGGTATGCTCTCCTGGTACTAAACATTCGAAAACTGGTAGTTTTTGAAGTAGTTTTTCGGTGGTTTTCGAGCGAAATTGCTGTACTAGGTGTTACCTCTTCCGTGGTATGCTCTCCTGATACTAAACATTCGAAAACTGGTAGTTTTTGAAGCAGTTTTTCGGTGATTTTCGAGCAAAATTGCTGTACTAGGTGCTACCTCTTCCGTGGTATGCTCTCCTGGTACTAAACATTCGAAAACTGGTAGTTGTTGAAGCAGTTTTTCGGTGGTTTCCGGGCGAAATTGCTGTACTAGGTTCTACCTCTTCCGTGGTATGCTCTCCTGGTACTAAACATTCGAAAACTGGTAGTTTTTGGAGCAGTTTTTCGGTGGTTTTCGAGCAAAATTGCTGTACTAGGTGCTACCTCTTCCGTGGTATGCTCTCCTGGTACTAAACATTCGAAAACTGGTAGTTTTTGAAGCAGTTTTTCGGTGATTTTCGAGCAAAATTGCCGTGCTAGGTGCTACCTCTTCCGTGGTATGCTCTCCTGGTTCTAAACATTCAAAAACTGGTAGGTTTTGAAGCAGTTTTTCGGTGGTTTTCGAGCAAAATTGCTGTACTAGGTGCTACCTCTTCCGTGGTATGCTCTCCTGATACTAAACATTCGAAAACTGGTAGTTTTTGAAGCAGTTTTTCGGTGGTTTTCGAGCAAAATTGCTGTACTAGGTGCTACCTCATCCGTGGTATGCTCTCCTGATACTAAACATTCGAAAACTGGTAGTTTTTGAAGCAGTTTTTCGGTGATTTTCGAGCAAAATTGCTGTACTAGGTGCTACCTCTTCCGTGGTATGCTCTCCTGGTACTAAACATTCGAAAACTGGTAGTTTTTGAAGCAGTTTTTCGGTGGTTTCCGGGCGAAATTGCTGTACTAGGTGCTACCTCTTCCGTGGTATGCTCTCCTGGTTCTAAACATTCGAAAACTGGTAGATTTTGGAGCAGTTTTTCGGTGGTTTTCGAGCAAAATTGCTGTACTAGGTGCTACCTCTTCCGTGTTATGCTCTCCTGGTACTAAACATTCGAAAACTGGTAGTTTTTGAAGCAGTTTTTCGGTGGTTTTCGAGTGAAATTGCTGTACTAGGTGCTACCTCTTCCGTGGTATGCTCTCCTGGTACTAAACATTCGAAAACTGGTAGTTTTTGAAGCAATTTTTCGGTGGTTTTCGAGCAAAATTGCTGTACTAGGTGCTACCTCTTCCGTGGTATGCTCTCCTGGTACTAAACATTCAAAAACTGGTAGTTTTTGAAGCAGGTTTTCGGTGGTTTTCGAGCAAAATTGCGGTGCTAGGTGCTACCTCTTCCGTGGTATGCTCTCCTGGTACTAAACATTCGAAAACTGGTAGTTTTTGAAGCAGTTTTTCGGTGGTTTTCGAGCAAAATTGCTGTACTAGGTGCTACCTCTTCCGAGGTATGCTCTCCTGATACTAAACATTCGAAAACTGGTAGTTTTTGAAGCAGTTTTTCGGTGGTTTTCGAGCAAAATTGCTGTACTAGGTGCTACCTCTTCCGTGGTATGCTCTCCTGGTACTAAACATTCGAAAACTGGTAGTTTTCGAAGCAGTTTTTCGGTGGTTTTCGAGCGAAATTGCTGTACTAGGTGCTACCTCTTCCGTGGTATGCTCTCCTGGTACTATACTTTTGAAAACTGGTAGTTTTTGAAGCAGTTTTTCGGTGGTTTTCGAGCAAAATTGCTGTACTAGGTGCTACCTCTTCCGTGTTATGCTCTCCTGGTACTAAACATTCAAAAACTGGTAGTTTTCGAAGCAGTTTTTTTGGTGGTTTTCGATCAAAATTGCTGTACTAGGTACTACCTCATCCGTGGTATGCTCTCCTGGTACTAAACATCTGCGAACTGGTAGTTTTAAAGCAGTTTTTCGGTAGTTTTCAAGCAAAATTGCTGTACTAGGTGCTACCTCTTCCGTGGTATGCTCTCCAGGGACTAAACATCTGCGAACTGGTAGTTTTTGAATCAGTTTTTCGGTGGTTTTCGAGCAAAATTGCTGTACTAGGTGCTACCTCTTCCGTGGTATGCTCTCCTGGTACTAAACATTCGAAAACTGGTAGTTTTTGAAGCAGTTTTTCGGTGATTTTCGAGCAAAATTGCCGTGCTAGGTGCTACCTCTTCCGTGGTATGCTCTCCTGGTTCTAAACATTCAAAAACTGGTAGGTTTTGAAGCAGTTTTTCGGTGGTTTTCGAGCGAAATTGCTGTACTAGGTGCTACCTCTTCCGTGTTATGCTCTCCTGGTACTATACTTTTGAAAACTGGTAGTTTTTGAAGCAGTTTTTCGGTGGTTTTCGAGCAAAATTGCTGTACTAGGTGCTACCTCTTCCCTGGTATGCTCTCCTGATACTAAACATTCAAAAACTGGTAGTTTTCGAATCAGTTTTTTTGGTGGTTTTCAATCAAAATTGCTGTACTAGGTACTACCTCTTCCGTGGTATGCTCTCCTGGTACTAAACATCTGCGAACTGGTAGTTTTAAAGCAGTTTTTCGGTGGTTTTCGAGCAAAATTGCTGTACTTGGTGCTACCTCTTCCGTGGTATGCTCTCCTGGTACTAAACATTCGAAAACTGGTAGTTTTTGAAGCAGTTTTTCGGTGGTTTTCGAGCAAAATTGTTGGACTAGGTGCTACCTCTTCCCTGGTATGCTCTCCTGGTACTAAATATTCGAAAACTGGTAGCTTTTGAAGCAGTTTTTCGGTAGCTTTCGAGCAAAATTGCTGTACTAGGTGCTACCTCTTCCGTGGTATGCTCTCCTGGTACTAAACATTCAAAAACTGGTAGTTTTCGAATCAGTTTTTTTTTGGTGGTTTTCAATCAAAATTGCTGTACTAGGTACTACCTCTTCCGTGGTATGCTCTCCTGGTACTAAACATCTGCGAACTGGTAGTTTTAAAGCAGTTTTTCGGTGGTTTTCAAGCAAAATTGCTGTACTTGGTGCTACCTCTTCCGTGGTATGCTCTCCTGGTACTAAACATTCGAAAACTGGTAGTTTTTGAAGCAGTTTTTCGGTGATTTTCGAGCAAAATTGTTGGACTAGGTGCTACCTCTTCCGTGGTATGCTCTCCTGGTACTAAATATTCGAAAACTGGTAGCTTTTGAAGCAGTTTTTCGGTAGCTTTCGAGCAAAATTGCTGTACTAGGTGCTACCTCTTCCGTGGTATGCTCTCCTGGTACTAAACATTCGAAAACTGGTAGTTTTGAAGCAGTTTTTCGGTGGTTTTCGAGCAAAATTGCTGTACTAGGTACTACCTCTTCCGTGGTATGCTCTCCTGGTACTCAACATTTGAAATCCGGTAGTTTTTGAAGCAGTTTTTCGGTGGTTTTCAAGCAAAATTGCTGTACTAGGTGCTACCTCTTCCGTGGTATGCTCTCCTGGTACTAAACATTCGAAAACTGGTAGTTGTTGAAACATTTTTTCGGTGGTTTTCGAGAAAAATTGCTGGACTAGGTGCTACCTCTTCCGTGGTATGCTCTCCTGGTACTAAACATTCGAAAACTGGTAGTTTTTGAAGCAGGTTTTCGGTGGTTTTCGAGCGAAATTGCTGTACTAGGTGCTACCTCTTCCGAGGTATGCTCTCCTGATACTAAACATTCGAAAACTGGTAGTTTTTGAAGCAGTTTTTCGGTGGTTTTCGAGCAAAATTGCTGTACTAGGTGCTACCTCTTCCGTGGTATGCTCTCCTGGTACTAAACATTCGAAAACTGGTAGTTTTTGAAGCAGTTTTTCGGTGGTTTTCGAGCAAAATTGCTGTACTAGGTGCTACCTCTTCCGTGGTATGCTCTCCTGGTACTAAACATTCGAAAACTGGTAGTTTTCGAAGCAGTTTTTCGGTGGTTTTCGAGCGAAATTGCTGTACTAGGTGCTACCTCTTCCGTGGTATGCTCTCTTGGTACTATACTTTTGAAAACTGGTAGTTTTTGAAGCAGTTTTTCGGTGGTTTTCGAGCAAAATTGCTGTACTAGGTGCTACCTCTTCCGTGTTATGCTCTCCTGGTACTAAACATTCGAAAACTGGTAGTTTTCGAAGCAGTTTTTTTGGTGGTTTTCGATCAAAATTGCTGTACTAGGTACTACCTCTTCCGTGGTATGCTCTCCTGGTACTAAACATCTGCGAACTGGTAGTTTTAAAGCAGTTTTTCGGTAGTTTTCAAGCAAAATTGCTGTACTAGGTGCTACCTCTTCCGTGGTATGCTCTCCTGGTACTAAACATTCGAAAACTGGTAGTTTTTGAAGCAGTTTTTCGGTGGTTTTCGAGCAAAATTGCTGTACTAGGTGCTACCTCTTCCGAGGTATGCTCTCCTGATACTAAACATTCGAAAACTGGTAGTTTTTGAAGCAGTTTTTCGGTGGTTTTCGAGCAAAATTGCTGTACTAGGTGCTACCTCTTCCGTGGTATGCTCTCCTGGTACTAAACATTCGAAAACTGGTAGTTTTCGAAGCAGTTTTTCGGTGGTTTTCGAGCGAAATTGCTGTACTAGGTGCTACCTCTTCCGTGGTATGCTCTCCTGGTACTATACTTTTGAAAACTGGTAGTTTTTGAAGCAGTTTTTCGGTGGTTTTCGAGCAAAATTGCTGTACTAGGTGCTACCTCTTCCGTGGTATGCTCTCCTGGTACTAAACATTCAAAAACTGGTAGTTTTCGAAGCAGTTTTTTTGGTGGTTTTCGATCAAAATTGCTGTACTAGGTACTACCTCTTCCGTGGTATGCTCTCCTGGTACTAAACATCTGCGAACTGGTAGTTTTAAAGCAGTTTTTCGGTAGTTTTCAAGCAAAATTGCTGTACTAGGTGCTACCTCTTCCGTGGTATACTCTCCAGGGACTAAACATCTGCGAACTGGTAGTTTTTGAATCAGTTTTTCGGTGGTTTTCGAGCAAAATTGCTGTACTAGGTGCTACCTCTTCCGTGGTATGCTCTCCTGGTACTAAACATTCGAAAACTGGTAGTTTTTGAAACATTTTTTCGGTGGTTTTCGAGAAAAATTGCTGGACTAGGTGCTACCTCTTCCGTGGTATGCTCTCCTGGTACTAAACATTCGAAAACTGGTAGTTTTTGAAGCAGGTTTTCGGTGGTTTTCGAGCGAAATTGCTGTACTAGGTGCTACCTCTTCCGTGGTATGCTCTCCTGATACTAAACATTCGAAAACTGGTAGTTTTTGAAGCATTTTTTCGGTGGTTTTCGAGAAAAATTGCTGGACTAGGTGCTACCTCTTCCGTGGTATGCTCTCCTGGTTCTAAACATTCAAAAACTGGTAGGTTTTGAAGCAGTTTTTCGGTGGTTTTCGAGCAAAATTGCTGTACTAGGTGCTACCTCTTCCGTGGTATGCTCTCCTGATACTAAACATTCGAAAACTGGTAGTTTTTGAAGCAGTTTTTCGGTGGTTTTCGAGCAAAATTGCTGTACTAGGTGCTACCTCATCCGTGGTATGCTCTCCTGATACTAAACATTCGAAAACTGGTAGTTTTTGAAGCAGTTTTTCGGTGATTTTCGAGCAAAATTGCTGTACTAGGTGCTACCTCTTCCGTGGTATGCTCTCCTGGTACTAAACATTCGAAAACTGGTAGTTTTTGAAGCAGTTTTTCGGTGGTTTCCGGGCGAAATTGCTGTACTAGGTGCTACCTCTTCCGTGGTATGCTCTCCTGGTACTAAACATTCGAAAACTGGTAGATTTTGGAGCAGTTTTTCGGTGGTTTTCGAGCAAAATTGCTGTACTAGGTGCTACCTCTTCCGTGTTATGCTCTCCTGGTACTAAACATTCGAAAACTGGTAGTTTTTGAAGCAGTTTTTTCGGTGGTTTTCGAGCGAAATTGCTGTACTAGGTGCTACCTCTTCCGTGGTATGCTCTCCTGGTACTAAACATTCGAAAACTGGTAGTTTTTGAAGCAGTTTTTCGGTGGTTTTCGAGCAAAATTGCTGTACTAGGTGCTACCTCTTCCGTGGTATGCTCTCCTGGTACTAAACATTCGAAAACTGGTAGTTTTTGAAGCAGTTTTTCGGTGGTTTTCGAGCAAAATTGCTGTACTAGGTGCTACCTCTTCCGTGGTATGCTCTCCTGGTACTAAACATTCAAAAACTGGTAGTTTTTGAAGCAGGTTTTCGGTGGTTTTCGAGCAAAATTGCGGTGCTAGGTGCTACCTCTTCCGTGGTATGCTCTCCTGGTACTCAACATTCGAAAACTGGTAGTTTTTGAAGCAGTTTTTCGGTGGTTTTCGAGCAAAATTGCTGTACTAGGTGCTACCTCTTCCGAGGTATGCTCTCCTGATACTAAACATTCGAAAACTGGTAGTTTTTGAAGCAGTTTTTCGGTGGTTTTCGAGCAAAATTGCTGTACTAGGTGCTACCTCTTCCGTGGTATGCTCTCCTGGTACTAAACATTCGAAAACTGGTAGTTTTCGAAGCAGTTTTTCGGTGGTTTTCGAGCGAAATTGCTGTACTAGGTGCTACCTCTTCCGTGGTATGCTCTCCTGGTACTATACTTTTGAAAACTGGTAGTTTTTGAAGCAGTTTTTTCGGTGGTTTTCGAGCAAAATTGCTGTACTAGGTGCTACCTCTTCCGTGTTATGCTCTCCTGGTACTAAACATTCAAAAACTGGTAGTTTTCGAAGCAGTTTTTTGGTGGTTTTCGATCAAAATTGCTGTACTAGGTACTACCTCTTCCGTGGTATGCTCTCCTGGTACTAAACATCTGCGAACTGGTAGTTTTAAAGCAGTTTTTCGGTAGTTTTCAAGCAAAATTGCTGTACTAGGTGCTACCTCTTCCGTGGTATGCTCTCCAGGGACTAAACATCTGCGAACTGGTAGTTTTTGAATCAGTTTTTCGGTGGTTTTCGAGCAAAATTGCTGTACTAGGTGCTACCTCTTCCGTGGTATGCTCTCCTGGTACTAAACATTCGAAAACTGGTAGTTTTTGAAGCAGTTTTTCGGTGGTTTTCGAGCAAAATTGCTGTACTAGGTGCTACCTCTTCCCTGGTATGCTCTCCTGATACTAAACATTCAAAAACTGGTAGTTTTCGAATCAGTTTTTTTGGTGGTTTTCAATCAAAATTGCTGTACTAGGTACTACCTCTTCCGTGGTATGCTCTCCTGGTACTAAACATCTGCGAACTGGTAGTTTTAAAGCAGTTTTTCGGTGGTTTTCGAGCAAAATTGCTGTACTTGGTGCTACCTCTTCCGTGGTATGCTCTCCTGGTACTAAACATTCGAAAACTGGTAGTTTTTGAAGCAGTTTTTCGGTGGTTTTCGAGCAAAATTGTTGGACTAGGTGCTACCTCTTCCCTGGTATGCTCTCCTGGTGCTAAATATTCGAAAACTGGTAGCTTTTGAAGCAGTTTTTCGGTAGCTTTCGAGCAAAATTGCTGTACTGAGTGCTACCTCTTCCGTGGTATGCTCTCCTGGTACTAAACATTCAAAAACTGGTAGTTTTCGAATCAGTTTTTTTTGGTGGTTTCAATCAAAATTGCTGTACTAGGTACTACCTCTTCCGTGGTATGCTCTCCTGGTACTAAACATCTGCGAACTGGTAGTTTTAAAGCAGTTTTTCGGTGGTTTTCAAGCAAAATTGCTGTACTTGGTGCTACCTCTTCCGTGGTATGCTCTCCTGGTACTAAACATTCGAAAACTGGTAGTTTTTGAAGCAGTTTTTCGGTGGTTTTCGAGCAAAATTGCTGTACTAGGTGCTACCTCTTCCCTGGTATGCTCTCCTGGTACTAAATATTCGAAAACTGGTAGCTTTTGAAGCAGTTTTTCGGTAGCTTTCGATCAAAATTGCTGTACTAGGTGCTACCTCTTCCGTGGTATGCTCTCCTGGTACTAAACATTCGAAAACTGGTAGTTTTGAAGCAGTTTTTCGGTGGTTTTCGAGCAAAATTGCTGTACTAGGTACTACCTCTTCCGTGGTATGCTCTCCTGGTACTCAACATTTGAAATCCGGTAGTTTTTGAAGCAGTTTTTCGGTGGTTTTCAAGCAAAATTGCTGTACTAGGTGCTACCTCTTCCGTGGTATGCTCTCCTGGTACTAAACATTCGAAAACTGGTAGTTTTTGAAGCATTTTTTTCGGTGGTTTTCGAGAAAAATTGCTGGACTAGGTGCTACCTCTTCCGTGGTATGCTCTCCTGGTACTAAACATTCGAAAACTGGTAGTTTTTGAAGCAGGTTTTCGGTGGTTTTCGAGCGAAATTGCTGTACTAGGTGCTACCTCTTCCGTGGTATGCTCTCCTGATACTAAACATTCGAAAACTGGTAGTTTTTGAAGCATTTTTTCGGTGGTTTTCGAGAAAAATTGCTGGACTAGGTGCTACCTCTTCCGTGGTATGCTCTCCTGGTACTAAACATTCGAAAACTGGTAGTTTTTGAAGCAGGTTTTCGGTGGTTTTCGAGCGAAATTGCTGTACTAGGTGCTACTTCTTCCGTGGTATGCTCTCCTGATACTAAACATTCGAAAACTGGTAGTTTTTGAAGCAGTTTTTCGGTGGTTTTCGAGCAAAATTGCTGTACTAGGTGCTACCTCTTCCGTGGTATGCTCTTCTGGTACTAAACATTCGAAAACTGGTAGTTTTTGAAGCAGTTTTTCGGTGGTTTTCGAGCGAAATTGCTGTACTAGGTGCTACCTCTTCCGTGGTATGCTCTCCTGGTACTATACTTTTGAAAACTGGTAGTTTTTGAAGCAGTTTTTCGGTGGTTTTCGAGCAAAATTGCTGTACTAGGTGCTACCTCTTCCGTGGTATGCTCTCCTGGTACTAAACATTTGAATACTGGTAGTTTTCGAAGCAGTTTTTCGGTGGTTTTCGAGCAAAATTGCGGTGCTAGCTGCTACCTCTTCCGTGGTATGCTCTCCTGGTACTAAACATTCGAAAACTGGTAGTTTTGGAAGCAGTTTTTCGGTGGTTTTCGAGCAAAATTGCGGTGCTAGGTGCTACCTCTTCCGTGGTATGCTCTCCTGGTACTAAACATTCAAAAACTGGTAGTTTTTGAAGCAGTTTTTCGGTGGTTTTCGAGTAAAATTGCTGTACTAGGTGCTACCTCTTCCGTGGTATGCTCTCCTGGTACTAAACATTCGAAAACTGGTAGTTTTTGGAGCAGTTTTTCGGTGGTTTTCGAGCAAAATTGCTGTACTAGGTGCTACCTCTTCCGTGGTATGCTCTCCTGGTACTAAACATTCGAAAACTGGTAGTTTTTGAAGCAGTTTTTCGGTGGTTTTCGAGCAAAATTGCTGTACTAGGTGCTACCTCTTCCATGGTATGCTCTCCTGGTACTAAACATTCGAAAACTGGTAGTTTTAAAGCAGTTTTTCGGTGGTTTTCGAGCAAAATTGCGGTGCTAGGTGCTACCTCTTCCGTGGTATGCTCTCCTGGTACTAAACATTCGAAAACTGGTAGTTTTTGGAGCAGTTTTTCGGTGGTTTTCGAGCAAAATTGCTGTACTAGGTGCTACCTCTTCCGTGGTATGCTCTCCTGGTACTAAACATTCGAAAACTGGTAGTTTTTGAAGCAGTTTTTCGGTGATTTTCGAGCAAAATTGCCGTGCTAGGTGCTACCTCTTCCGTGGTATGCTCTCCTGGTTCTAAACATTCAAAAACTGGTAGGTTTTGAAGCAGTTTTTCGGTGGTTTTCGAGCAAAATTGCTGTACTAGGTGCTACCTCTTCCGTGGTATGCTCTTCTGGTACTAAACATTCGAAAACTGGTAGTTTTTGAAGCAGTTTTTCGGTGGTTTTCGAGCGAAATTGCTTGTACTAGGTGCTACCTCTTCCGTGGTATGCTCTCCTGGTACTAAACATTCGAAAACTGGTAGTTTTTGAAGCAGTTTTTCGGTGGTTTTCGAGCAAAATTGCTGTACTAGGTGCTACCTCTTCCGTGGTATGCTCTCCTGATACTAAACATTCGAAAACTGGTAGTTTTTGGAGCAGTTTTTCGGTGGTTTTCGAGCAAAATTGCTGTACTAGGTGCTACCTCTTCCGTGGTATGCTCTCCTGGTACTAAACATTCGAAAACTGGTAGTTTTTGAAGCAGTTTTTCGGTGGTTTTCGAGCAAAATTGCTGTACTAGGTGCTACCTCTTCCGTGGTATGCTCTCCTGGTACTAAACATTCGAAAACTGGTAGTTTTTGAAGCAGTTTTTCGGTGGTTTTCGAGCAAAATTGCTGTACTAGGTGCTACCTCTTCCGTGGTATGCTCTCCTGGTACTAAACATTCGAAAACTGGTAGTTTATGAAGCAGTTTTTCGGTGGTTTCCGGGCGAAATTGCTGTACTAGGTGCTACCTCTTCCGTGGTATGCTCTCCTGATACTAAACATTCGAAAACTGGTAGTTTTTGAAGCAGTTTTTCGGTGGTTTTCGAGCAAAATTGCTGTACTAGGTGCTACCTCTTCCCTGGTATGCTCTCCTGATACTAAACATTCAAAAACTGGTAGTTTTCGAATCAGTTTTTTTGGTGGTTTTCAATCAAAATTGCTGTACTAGGTACTACCTCTTCCGTGGTATGCTCTCCTGGTACTAAACATCTGCGAACTGGTAGTTTTAAAGCAGTTTTTCGGTGGTTTTCGAGCAAAATTGCTGTACTTGGTGCTACCTCTTCCGTGGTATGCTCTCCTGGTACTAAACATTCGAAAACTGGTAGTTTTTGAAGCAGTTTTTCGGTGGTTTTCGAGCAAAATTGTTGGACTAGGTGCTACCTCTTCCCTGGTATGCTCTCCTGGTACTAAATATTCGAAAACTGGTAGCTTTTGAAGCAGTTTTTCGGTAGCTTTCGAGCAAAATTGCTGTACTGAGTGCTACCTCTTCCGTGGTATGCTCTCCTGGTACTAAACATTCGAAAACTGGTAGTTTTCGAATCAGTTTTTTTTGGTGGTTTCAATCAAAATTGCTGTACTAGGTACTACCTCTTCCGTGGTATGCTCTCCTGGTACTAAACATCTGCGAACTGGTAGTTTTAAAGCAGTTTTTCGGTGGTTTTCAAGCAAAATTGCTGTACTTGGTGCTACCTCTTCCGTGGTATGCTCTCTTGGTACTAAACATTCGAAAACTGGTAGTTTTTGAAGCAGTTTTTCGGTGGTTTTCGAGCAAAATTGTTGGACTAGGTGCTACCTCTTCCCTGGTATGCTCTCCTGGTACTAAATATTCGAAAACTGGTAGCTTTTGAAGCAGTTTTTCGGTAGCTTTCGAGCAAAATTGCTGTACTAGGTGCTACCTCTTCCGTGGTATGCTCTCCTGGTACTAAACATTCGAAAACTGGTAGTTTTGAAGCAGTTTTTTCGGTGGTTTTCGAGCAAAATTGCTGTACTAGGTACTACCTCTTCCGTGGTATGCTCTCCTGGTACTCAACATTTTAAAACCCGGTAGTTTTTGAAGCAGTTTTTCGGTGGTTTTCAAGCAAAATTGCTGTACTAGGTGCTACCTCTTCCGTGGTATGCTCTCCTGGTACTAAACATTCGAAAACTGGTAGTTTTTGAAGCATTTTTTCGGTGGTTTTCGAGAAAAATTGCTGGACTAGGTGCTACCTCTTCCGTGGTATGCTCTCCTGGTACTAAACATTCGAAAACTGGTAGTTTTTGAAGCAGGTTTTCGGTGGTTTTCGAGCGAAATTGCTGTACTAGGTGCTACCTCTTCCGTGGTATGCTCTCCTGATACTAAACATTCGAAAACTGGTAGTTTTTGAAGCATTTTTTCGGTGGTTTTCGAGAAAAATTGCTGGACTAGGTGCTACCTCTTCCGTGGTATGCTCTCCTGGTACTAAACATTCGAAAACTGGTAGTTTTTGAAGCAGGTTTTCGGTGGTTTTCGAGCGAAATTGCTGTACTAGGTGCTACTTCTTCCGTGGTATGCTCTCCTGATACTAAACATTCGAAAACTGGTAGTTTTTGAAGCAGTTTTTCGGTGGTTTTCGAGCAAAATTGCTGTACTAGGTGCTACCTCTTCCGTGGTATGCTCTTCTGGTACTAAACATTCGAAAACTGGTAGTTTTTGAAGCAGTTTTTCGGTGGTTTTCGAGCGAAATTGCTGTACTAGGTGCTACCTCTTCCGTGGTATGCTCTCCTGGTACTATACTTTTGAAAACTGGTAGTTTTTGAAGCAGTTTTTCGGTGGTTTTCGAGCAAAATTGCTGTACTAGGTGCTACCTCTTCCGTGGTATGCTCTCCTGGTACTAAACATTTGAAAACTGGTAGTTTTCGAAGCAGTTTTTCGGTGGTTTTCGAGCAAAATTGCGGTGCTAGGTGCTACCTCTTCCGTGGTATGCTCTCCTGGTACTAAACATTCGAAAACTGGTAGTTTTGGAAGCAGTTTTTCGGTGGTTTTCGAGCAAAATTGCGGTGCTAGGTGCTACCTCTTCCGTGGTATGCTCTCCTGGTACTAAACATTCAAAAACTGGTAGTTTTTGAAGCAGTTTTTCGGTGGTTTTCGAGTAAAATTGCTGTACTAGGTGCTACCTCTTCCGTGGTATGCTCTCCTGGTACTAAACATTCGAAAACTGGTAGTTTTTGAAGCAGTTTTTCGGTGGTTTTCGAGCAAAATTGCTGTACTAGGTGCTACCTCTTCCGTGGTATGCTCTCCTGGTACTAAACATTCGAAAACTGGTAGTTTTTGAATCAGTTTTTCGGTGGTTTTCGAGCAAAATTGCTGTACTAGGTGCTACCTCTTCCATGGTATGCTCTCCTGGTACTAAACATTCGAAAACTGGTAGTTTTAAAGCAGTTTTTCGGTGGTTTTCGAGCAAAATTGCGGTGCTAGGTGCTACCTCTTCCGTGGTATGCTCTCCTGGTACTAAACATTCGAAAACTGGTAGTTTTTGGAGCAGTTTTTCGGTGGTTTTCGAGCAAAATTGCTGTACTAGGTGCTACCTCTTCCGTGGTATGCTCTCCTGGTACTAAACATTCGAAAACTGGTAGTTTTTGAAGCAGTTTTTCGGTGGTTTTCGAGCAAAATTGCCGTGCTAGGTGCTACCTCTTCCGTGGTATGCTCTCCTGGTTCTAAACATTCAAAAACTGGTAGGTTTTGAAGCAGTTTTTCGGTGGTTTTCGAGCAAAATTGCTGTACTAGGTGCTACCTCTTCCGTGGTATGCTCTTCTGGTACTAAACATTCGAAAACTGGTAGTTTTTGAAGCAGTTTTTCGGTGGTTTTCGAGCAAAATTGCTGTACTAGGTGCTACCTCTTCCGTGGTATGCTCTCCTGGTACTAAACATTCGAAAACTGGTAGTTTTTGAAGCAGTTTTTCGGTGGTTTTCGAGCAAAATTGCTGTACTAGGTGCTACCTCTTCCGTGGTATGCTCTCCTGACACTAAACATTCGAAAACTGGTAGTTTTTGGAGCAGTTTTTCGGTGGTTTTCGAGCAAAATTGCTGTACTAGGTGCTACCTCTTCCGTGGTATGCTCTCCTGGTACTAAACATTCAAAAACTGGTAGTTTTTGAAGCAGTTTTTCGGTGGTTTTCGAGCGAAATTGCTGTACTAGGTGTTACCTCTTCCGTGGTATGCTCTCCTGATACTAAACATTCAAAAACTGGTAGTTTTTGAAGCAGTTTTTCGGTGATTTTCGAGCAAAATTGCTGTACTAGGTGCTACCTCTTCCGTGGTATGCTCTCCTGGTACTAAACATTCGAAAACTGGTAGTTTTTGAAGCAGTTTTTCGGTGGTTTCCGGGCGAAATTGCTGTACTAGGTGCTACCTCTTCCGTGGTATGCTCTCCTGGTACTAAACATTCGAAAACTGGTAGTTTTTGAAGCAGTTTTTCGGTGGTTTTCGAGCAAAATTGCTGTACTAGGTGCTACCTCTTCCGTGGTATGCTCTCCTGGTACTAAACATTCGAAAACTGGTAGTTTTTGAAGCAGTTTTTCGGTGATTTTCGAGCAAAATTGCCCTGCTAGGTGCTACCTCTTCGGTGGTATGCTCTCCTGGTTCTAAACATTCAAAAACTGGTAGGTTTTGAAGCAGTTTTTCGGTGGTTTTCGAGCAAAATTGCTGTACTAGGTGCTACCTCTTCCGTGGTATGCTCTACTGGTACTAAACATTCGAAAACTGGTAGTTTTTGAAGCAGTTTTTCGGTGGTTTTCGAGCGAAATTGCTGTACTAGGTGCTACCTCATCCGTGGTATGCTCTCCTGATACTAAACATTCGAAAACTGGTAGTTTTTGAAGCAGTTTTTCGGTGGTTTTCGAGCAAAATTGCTGTACTTGGTGCTACCTCTTCCGTGGTATGCTCTCCTGGTACTAAACATTCGAAAACTGGTAGTTTATGAAGCAGTTTTTCGGTGGTTTCCGGGCGAAATTGCTGTACTAGGTGCTACCTCTTCCGTGGTATGCTCTCCTGGTACTAAACATTCGAAAACTGGTAGATTTTGGGGCAGTTTTTCGGTGGTTTTCGAGCAAAATTGCTGTACTAGGTGCTACCTCTTCCGTGTTATGCTCTCCTGGTACTAAACATTCGAAAACTGGTAGTTTTGAAGCAGTTTTTCGGTGGTTTTCGAGCGAAATTGCTGTACTAGGTGCTACCTCTTCCGTGGTATGCTCTCCTGGTACTAAACATTCGAAAACTGGTAGTTTTTGAAGCAGTTTTTCGGTGGTTTTCGAGCAAAATTGCTGTACTAGGTGCTACCTCTTCCGTGGTATGCTCTCCTGGTACTAAACATTCAAAAACTGGTAGTTTTTGAAGCAGGTTTTCGGTGGTTTTCGAGCAAAATTGCGGTGCTAGGTGCTACCTCTTCCGTGGTATGCTCTCCTGGTACTAAACATTCGAAAACTGGTAGTTTTTGAAGCAGTTTTTCGGTCGTTTTCGAGCAAAATTGCTGTACTAGGTGCTACCTCTTCCGAGGTATGCTCTCCTGATACTAAACATTCGAAAACTGGTAGTTTTCGAAGCAGTTTTTCGGTGGTTTTCGAGCAAAATTGCTGTACTAGGTGCTACCTCTTCCGTGGTATGCTCTCCTGGTACTAAACATTCGAAAACTGGTAGTTTTTGAAGCAGTTTTTCGGTGGTTTTCCAGCGAAATTGCTGTACTAGGTGCTACCTCTTCCGTGGTATGCTCTCCTGGTACTAAACTTTTGAAAACTGGTAGTTTTTGAAGCAGTTTTTCGGTGGTTTTCGAGCAAAATTGCTGTACTAGGTGCTACCTCTTCCGTGTTATGCTCTCCTGGTACTAAACATTCAAAAACTAGTAGTTTTCGAAGCAGTTTTTTTGGTGGTTTTCGATCAAAATTGCTGTACTAGGTACTACCTCTTCCGTGGTATGCTCTCCTGGTACTAAACATTCGAAAACTGGTAGTTTTAAAGCAGTTTTTCGGTAGTTTTCAAGCAAAATTGCTGTACTAGGTGCTACCTCTTCCGTGGTATGCTCTCCAGGGACTAAACATTCGAAAACTGGTAGTTTTTGAAGCAGTTTTTCAGTGGTTTTCGAGCGAAATTGCTGTACTAGGTGCTACCTCATCCGTGGTATGCTCTCCTGATACTAAACATTCGAAAACTGGTAGTTTTTGAAGCAGTTTTTCGGTGGTTTTCGAGCAAAATTGCTGTACTTGGTGCTACCTCTTCCCTGGTATGCTCTCCTGGTACTAAACATTCGAAAACTGGTAGTTTTCAAAGCAGTTTTTCGGTGGTTTTCGAGCGAAATTGCTGTACTAGGTGCTACCTCTTCCGTGGTATGCTCTCCTGGTACTATACTTTTGAAAACTGGTAGTTTTTGAAGCAGTTTTTCGGTGGTTTTCGAGCAAAATTGCTGGACTAGGTGCTACCTCTTCCGTGGTATGCTCTCCTGGTACTAAATATTCGAAAACTGGTAGCTTTTGAAGCAGTTTTTCGGTAGCTTTCGAGCAAAATTGCTGTACTAGGTGCTACCTCTTCCGTGTTATGCTCTCCTGGTACTAAACATTCGAAAACTGGTAGTTTTGAAGCAGTTTTTCAGTGGTTTTCGAGCAAAATTGCTGTACTAGGTACTACCTCTTCCGTGGTATGCTCTCCTGGTACTCAACATTTGAAATCCGGTAGTTTTTGAAGCAGTTTTTCGGTGGTTTTCAAGCAAAATTGCTGTACTTGGTGCTACCTCTTCCCTGGTATGCTCTCCTGATACTAAACATTCAAAAACTGGTAGTTTTCGAATCAGTTTTTTTTGGTGGTTTTCGATCAAAATTGCTGTACTAGGTACTACCTCTTCCGTGGTATGCTCTCCTGGTACTAAACATCTGCGAACTGGCAGTTTTAAAGCAGTTTTTCGGTGGTTTTCAAGCAAAATTGCTGTACTTGGTGCTACCTCTTCCGTGGTATGCTCTCCTGGTACTAAACATTTGAAAACTGGTAGTTTTTGAAGCAGTTTTTCGGTGGTTTTCGAGCAAAATTGCTGGACTAGGTGCTACCTCTTCCCTGGTATGCTCTCCTGGTACTAAATATTCGAAAACTGGTAGCTTTTGAAGCAGTTTTTCGGTAGCTTTCGAGCAAAATTGCTGTACTAGGTGCTACCTCTTCCGTGTTATGCTCTCCTGGTACTAAACATTCGAAAACTGGTAGTTTTGAAGCAGTTTTTCGGTGGTTTTCGAGCAAAATTGCTGTACTAGGTACTACCTCTTCCGTGGTATGCTCTCCTGGTACTAAACATTCGAAATCCGGTAGTTTTTGAAGCAGTTTTTCGGTGGTTTTCAAGCAAAATTGCTGTACTAGGTGCTACCTCTTCCGTGGTATGCTCTCCTGGTACTAAACATTCGAAAACTGGTAGTTTTTGAAGCATTTTTTCGGTGGTTTTCGAGAAAAATTGCTGGACTAGGTGCTACCTCTTCCGTGGTATGCTCTCCTGGTACTAAACATTCGAAAACTGGTAGTTTTTGAAGCAGTTTTTCGGTGGTTTTCGAGCGAAATTGCTGTACTAGGTGTTACTTCTTCCGTGGTATGCTCTCCTGATACTAAACATTCAAAAACTGGTAGTTTTTGAAGCAGTTTTTCGGTGGTTTTCGAGCAAAATTGCTGTACTAGGTGCTACCTCTTCCGTGGTATGCTCTCCTGGTACTAAACATTCGAAAACTGGTAGTTTTTGAAGCAGTTTTTCGGTGGTTTTCGAGCAAAATTGCTGTACTAGGTGCTACCTCTTCCGTGGTATGCTCTCCTGGTACTAAACATTCGAAAACTGGTAGTTTTTGAAGCAGTTTTTCGGTGGTTTTCGAGCAAAATTGCTGTACTAGGTGCTACCTCTTCCGTGGTATGCTCTCCTGGTACTAAACATTTGAAAACTGGTAGTTTTCGAAGCAGTTTTTCGGTGGTTTTCGAGCAAAATTGCGGTGCTAGGTGCTACCTCTTCCGTGGTATGCTCTCCTGGTACTAAACATTCGAAAACTGGTAGTTTTTGAAGCAGTTTTTCGGTGGTTTTCGAGTAAAATTGCTGTACTAGGTGCTACCTCTTCCGTGGTATGCTCTCCTGGTACTAAACATTCGAAAACTGGTAGTTTTTGAAGCAGTTTTTCGGTGGTTTTCGAGCAAAATTGCTGTACTAGGTGCTACCTCTTCCGTGGTATGCTCTCCTGGTACTAAACATTCGAAAACTGGTAGTTTTTGGAGCAGTTTTTCGGTGGTTTTCGAGCAAAATTGCTGTACTAGGTGCTACCTCTTCCATGGTATGCTCTCCTGGTACTAAACATTCGAAAACTGGTAGTTTTTGAAGCAGTTTTTCGGTGGTTTTCGAGCAAAATTGCTGTACTAGGTGCTACCTCTTCCATGGTATGCTCTCCTGGTACTAAACATTCGAAAACTGGTAGTTTTTGAATCAGTTTTTCGGTGGTTTTCGAGCAAAATTGCGGTGCTAGGTGCTACCTCTTCCGTGGTATGCTCTCCTGGTACTAAACATTCGAAAACTGGTAGTTTTTGAAGCAGTTTTTTGGTGGTTTTCGAGCAAAATTGCTGTACTAGGTGCTACCTCTTCCGTGGTATGCTCTCCTGGTACTAAACATTCGAAAACTGGTAGTTTTTGAAGCAGTTTTTCGGTGGTTTTCGAGCAAAATTGCTGTACTAGGTGCTACCTCTTCCGTGGTATGCTCTTCTGGTACTAAACATTCGAAAACTGGTAGTTTTTGAAGCAGTTTTTCGGTGGTTTTCGAGCAAAATTGCTGTACTAGGTGCTACCTGTTCCGAGGTATGCTCTCCTGGTACTAAACATTCGAAAACTGGTAGTTTTTGAAGCAGTTTTTCGGTGGTTTTCGAGCAAAATTGCTGTACTAGGTGCTACCTCTTCCGTGGTATGCTCTCCTGGTACTAAACATTCGAAAACTGGTAGTTTTTGAAGCAGGTTTTCGGTGGTTTTCGAGCAAAATTGCTGTACTAGGTGCTACCTCTTCCGTGGTATGCTCTCCTGATACTAAACATTCGAAAACTGGTAGTTTTGAAGCAGTTTTTCGGTGGTTTTCGAGCAAAATTGCTGGACTAGGTGCTACCTCTTCCGTGGTATGCTCTCCTGGTACTAAACATTCGAAAACTGGTAGTTTTCGAAGCAGTTTTTCGGTGGTTTTCGAGCGAAATTGCTGTACTAGGTGCTACCTCTTCCGTGGTATGCTCTCCTGGTACTAAACATTCGAAAACTGGTAGTTTTTGAAGCAGTTTTTCGGTGGTTTTCGAGCGAAATTGCTGTACTAGGTGCTACCTCTTCCGTGGTATGCTCTCCTGGTACTTTACATTCGAAAACTGGTAGTTTTCGAAGCAGTTTTTCGGTGGTTTTCGAGCAAAATTGCTGTACTAGGTGCTACCTCTTCCGTGGTATGCTCTCCTGGTACTAAACATTCGAAACCTGGTAGTTTTTGAATCAGTTTTTCGGTGGTTTTCGAGCAAAATTGCTGTACTAGGTGCTACCTCTTCCGTGGTTTGCTCTTCTGGTACTATACTTTCGAAAACTGGTAGTTTTTGAAGCAGTTTTTCGGTGGTTTTCGAGCAAAATTGCTGTACTAGGTGCTACCTCTTCCGTGGTATGCTCTCCTGATACTAAACATTCGAAAACTGGTAGTTTTCGAAGCAGTTTTTCGGTGGTTTTCGAGCGAAATTGCTGTACTAGGTGCTACCTCTTCCGTGGTATGCTCTCCTGGTACTAAACATTCGAAAACTGGTAGTTTTTGAAGCAGTTTTTCGGTGGTTTCCGAGCGAAATTGCTGTACTAGGTGCTACCTCTTCCGTGGTATGCTCTCCTGGTACTTTACATTCGAAAACTGGTAGTTTTCGAAGCAGTTTTTCGGTGGTTTTCGAGCAAAATTGCTGTACTAGGTGCTACCTCTTCCGTGGTATGCTCTCCTGGTACTAAACATTCAAAAACTGGTAGTTTTCGAAGCAGTTTTTCGGTGGTTTTCGAGCAAAATTGCTTTACTAGGTGCTACCTCTTCCGTGGTATGCTCTCCTGGTACTAAACATTCGAAAACTGGTAGTTTTTGAAGCAGTTTTTCGGTGGTTTTCGAGCGAAATTGCTGTACTAGGTGCTACCTCTTCCGTGGTATGCTCTCCAGGGACTAAACATCTGCGAACTGGTAGTTTTTGAATCAGTTTTTCGGTGGTTTTCGAGCAAAATTGCTGTACTAGGTGCTACCTCTTCCGTGGTATGCTCTCCTGATACTAAACATTCGAAAACTGGTAGTTTTCGAAGCAGTTTTTCGGTGGTTTTCGATCAAAATTGCTGTACTAGGTACTACCTCTTCCGTGGTATGCTCTCCTGGTACTAAACATCTGCGAACTGGTAGTTTTAAAGCAGTTTTTCGGTAGTTTTCAAGCAAAATTGCTGTACTAGGTGCTACCTCTTCCGTGGTATGCTCTCCAGGGACTAAACATCTGCGAACTGGTAGTTTTTGAATCAGTTTTTCGGTGGTTTTCGAGCAAAATTGCTGTACTAGGTGCTACCTCTTCCGTGGTATGCTCTCCTGATACTAAACATTCGAAAACTGGTAGTTTTTGAAGCAGTTTTTCGGTGGTTTTCGAGCGAAATTGCTGTACTAGGTGCTACCTCTTCCGTGGTATGCTCTCCTGGTACTAAACATTCGAAAACTGGTAGTTTTTGGAGCAGTTTTTCGGTGGTTTTCGAGCGAAATTGCTGTACTAGGTGCTACCTCTTCCGTGGTATGCTCTTCTGGTACTAAACTTTCGAAAACTGGTAGTTTTTGAAGCAGTTTTTCGGTGGTTTTCGAGCAAAATTGCTGTACTAGGTGCTACCTCTTCCGTGGTATGCTCTTCTGGTACTAAACATTCGAAAACTGGTAGTTGTCGAAGCTGTTTTTCAGTGGTTTTCGAGCAAAATTGCTGTACTAGGTGCTACCTCTTCCGTGGTATGCTCTCCTGGTACTAAACATTCGAAAACTGGTAGTTTTTGAAGCAGTTTTTCGGTGGTTTTCGAGCAAAATTGCTGTACTAGGTGCTACCTCTTCCGTGGTATGCTCTCCTGGTACTAAACATTCGAAAACTGGTAGTTTTCGAAGCAGTTTTTCGGTGGTTTTCGAGCGAAATTGCTGTACTAGGTGCTACCTCTTCCGTGGTATGCTCTCCTGGTTCTAAACATTCAAAACTGGTAGGTTTTGAAGCAGTTTTTCGGTGCTTTTCGAGCAAAATTGCTGTACTAGGTGCTACCTCTTCCGTGGTATGCTCTCCTGGTACTAAACATTCGAAAACTGGTAGTTTATGAAGCAGTTTTTCGGTGGTTTCCGGGCGAAATTGCTGTACTAGGTGCTACCTCTTCCGTGGTATGCTCTCCTGGTACTAAACATTCGAGAACTGGTAGATTTTGGAGCAGTTTTTCGGTGGTTTTCGAGCAAAATTGCTGTACTAGGTGCTACCTCTTCCGTGGTATGCTCTCCAGGGACTAAACATTCGAAAACTGGTAGTTTTTGAAGCAGTTTTTCAGTGGTTTTCGAGCGAAATTGCTGTACTAGGTGCTACCTCATCCGTGGTATGCTCTCCTGATACTAAACATTCGAAAACTGGTAGTTTTTGAAGCAGTTTTTCGGTGGTTTTCGAGCAAAATTGCTGTACTTGGTGCTACCTCTTCCGTGGTATGCTCTCCTGGTACTAAACATTCGAAAACTGGTAGATTTTGGAGCAGTTTTTCGGTGGTTTTCAAGCAAAATTGCTGTACTTGGTGCTACCTCTTCCGTGGTATGCTCTCCTGGTACTAAACATTCGAAAACTGGTAGTTTTTGAAGCAGTTTTTCGGTGGTTTTCGAGCAAAATTGCTGTACTAGGTGCTACCTCTTCCGTGTTATGCTCTCCTGGTACTAAACATTCGAAAACTGGTGATTTTGAAGCAGTTTTTCGGTGGTTTTCAAGCAAAATTGCTGTACTAGGTGCTACCTCTTCCCTGGTATGCTCTCCTGATACTAAACATTCAAAAACTGGTAGTTTTCGAATCAGTTTTTTTTGGTGGTTTTCGATCAAAATTGCTGTACTAGGTACTACCTCTTCCGTGGTATGCTCTCCTGGTACTAAACATCTGCGAACTGGTAGTTTTAAAGCAGTTTTTCGGTGGTTTTCAAGCAAAATTGCTGTACTTGGTGCTACCTCTTCCGTGGTATGCTCTCCTGGTACTAAACATTCGAAAACTGGTAGTTTTTGAAGCAGTTTTTCGGTGGTTTCCGAGCGAAATTGCTGTACTAGGTGCTACCTCTTCCGTGGTATGCTCTCCTGATACTAAACATTCGAAAACTGGTAGTTTTTGAAGCAGTTTTTCGGTGGTTTTCGAGCAAAATTGCTGTGCTAGGTGCTACCTCTTCCGTGGTATGCTCTCCTGGTACTAAACATTCGAAAACTGGTAGATTTTGGAGCAGTTTTTCGGTGATTTTCGAGCAAAATTGCTGTACTAGGTGCTACCTCTTCCGTGGTATGCTCTCCTGGTACTAAACATTCGAAAACTGGTAGTTTTTGAAGCAGTTTTTCGGTGGTTTTCGAGCAAAATTGCTGTACTAGGTGCTACCTCTTCCGTGGTATGCTCTCCTGGTACTAAACATTCGAAAACTGGTAGTTTTTGAAGCAGTTTTTCGGTGGTTTTCGAGCAAAATTGCTGTACTAGGTGCTACCTCTTCCGTGGTATGCTCTCCTGGTACTAAACATTCAAAAACTGGTAGTTTTTGAAGCAGGTTTTCGGTGGTTTTCGAGCAAAATTGCGGTGCTAGGTGCTACCTCTTCCGTGGTATGCTCTCCTGGTACTAAACATTCGAAAACTGGTAGTTTTTGAAGCAGTTTTTCGGTGGTTTTCGAGCAAAATTGCTGTACTAGGTGCTACCTCTTCCGAGGTATGCTCTCCTGATACTAAACATTCGAAAACTGGTAGTTTTTGAAGCAGTTTTTCGGTGGTTTTCGAGCAAAATTGCTGTACTAGGTGCTACCTCTTCCGTGGTATGCTCTCCTGGTACTAAACATTCGAAAACTGGTAGTTTTCGAAGCAGTTTTTCGGTGGTTTTCGATCAAAATTGCTGTACTAGGTGCTACCTCTTCCGTGGTATGCTCTCCTGGTTCTAAACATTCAAAAACTGGTAGGTTTTGAAGCAGTTTTTCGGTGATTTTCGAGCAAAATTGCTGTACTAGGTGCTACCTCTTCCGTGGTATGCTCTCCTGGTACTAAACATTCGAAAACTGGTAGTTTATGAAGCAGTTTTTCGGTGGTTTCCGGGCGAAATTGCTGTACTAGGTGCTACCTCTTCCGTGGTATGCTCTCCTGGTACTAAACATTCGAAAACTGGTAGATTTTGGAGCAGTTTTTCGGTGGTTTTCGAGCAAAATTGCTGTACTAGGTGCTACCTCTTCCGTGTTATGCTCTCCTGGTACTAAACATTCGAAAACTGGTAGTTTTTGAAGCAGTTTTTCGGTGGTTTTCGAGCAAAATTGCTGTACTAGGTGCTACCTCTTCCGTGGTATGCTCTCCTGGTACTAAACATTCAAAAACTGGTAGTTTTTGAAGCAGTTTTTCGGTGGTTTTCGAGCAAAATTGCTGTACTAGGTGCTACCTCTTCCGTGGTATGCTCTCCTGGTACTAAACATTCAAAAACTGGTAGTTTTTGAAGCAGGTTTTCGGTGGTTTTCGAGCAAAATTGCGGTGCTAGGTGCTACCTCTTCCGTGGTATGCTCTCCTGGTACTAAACATTCGAAAACTGGTAGATTTTGGAGCAGTTTTTCGGTGATTTTCGAGCAAAATTGCTGTACTAGGTGCTACCTCTTCCGTGGTATGCTCTCTTGGTACTAAACATTCGAAAACTGGTAGTTTTTGAAGCAGTTTTTCGGTGGTTTTCGAGCAAAATTGCTGTACTAGGTGCTACCTCTTCCGTGGTATGCTCTCCTGGTACTAAACATTCGAAAACTGGTAGTTTTTGAAGCAGTTTTTCGGTGGTTTCCGAGCAAAATTGCTGTACTAGGTGCTACCTCTTCCGTGGTATGCTCTCCTGGTACTAAACATTCGAAAACTGGTAGATTTTGGAGCAGTTTTTCGGTGATTTTCGAGCAAAATTGCTGTACTAGGTGCTACCTCTTCCGTGGTATGCTCTCCTGGTACTAAACATTCGAAAACTGGTAGTTTTTGAAGCAGTTTTTCGGTGGTTTTCGAGCAAAATTGCGGTGCTAGGTGCTACCTCTTCCGTGGTATGCTCTCCTGGTACTAAACATTCAAAAACTGGTAGTTTTTGAAGCAGGTTTTCGGTGGTTTTCGAGCAAAATTGCGGTGCTAGGTGCTACCTCTTCCGTGGTATGCTCTCCTGGTACTAAACATTCGAAAACTGGTAGTTTTTGAAGCAGTTTTTCGGTGGTTTTCGAGCAAAATTGCTGTACTAGGTGCTACCTCTTCCGAGGTATGCTCTCCTGATACTAAACATTCGAAAACTGGTAGTTTTTGAAGCAGTTTTTCGGTGGTTTTCGAGCAAAATTGCTGTACTAGGTGCTACCTCTTCCGTGGTATGCTCTCCTGGTACTAAACATTCGAAAACTGGTAGTTTTGAAGCAGTTTTTCGGTGGTTTTCGAGCGAAATTGCTGTACTAGGTGCTACCTCTTCCGTGGTATGCTCTCCTGGTTCTAAACATTCAAAAACTGGTAGGTTTTGAAGCAGTTTTTCGGTGATTTTCGAGCAAAATTGCTGTACTAGGTGCTACCTCTTCCGTGGTATGCTCTTCTGGTACTAAACATTCGAAAACTGGTAGTTTATGAAGCAGTTTTTCGGTGGTTTCCGGGCGAAATTGCTGTACTAGGTGCTACCTCTTCCGTGGTATGCTCTCCTGGTACTAAACATTTGAAAACTGGTAGATTTTGGAGCAGTTTTTCGGTGGTTTTCGAGCAAAATTGCTGTACTAGGTGCTACCTCTTCCGTGTTATGCTCTCCTGGTACTAAACATTCGAAAACTGGTAGTTTTTGAAGCAGTTTTTCGGTGGTTTTCGAGCAAAATTGCTGTACTAGGTGCTACCTCTTCCGTGGTATGCTCTCCTGGTACTAAACATTCAAAAACTGGTAGATTTTGGAGCAGTTTTTCGGTGGTTTTCGAGCAAAATTGCTGTACTAGGTGCTACCTCTTCCGTGTTATGCTCTCCTGGTACTAAACATTCGAAAACTGGTAGTTTTTGAAGCAGTTTTTCGGTGGTTTTCGAGCAAAATTGCTGTACTAGGTGCTACCTCTTCCGTGGTATGCTCTCCTGGTACTAAACATTCAAAAACTGGTAGTTTTTGAAGCAGTTTTTCGGTGGTTTTCGAGCAAAATTGCTGTACTAGGTGCTACCTCTTCCGTGGTATGCTCTCCTGGTACTAAACATTCAAAAACTGGTAGTTTTTGAAGCAGGTTTTCGGTGGTTTTCGAGCAAAATTGCGGTGCTAGGTGCTACCTCTTCCGTGGTATGCTCTCCTGGTACTAAACATTCGAAAACTGGTAGATTTTGGAGCAGTTTTTCGGTGATTTTCGAGCAAAATTGCTGTACTAGGTGCTACCTCTTCCGTGGTATGCTCTCTTGGTACTAAACATTCGAAAACTGGTAGTTTTTGAAGCAGTTTTTCGGTGGTTTTCGAGCAAAATTGCTGTACTAGGTGCTACCTCTTCCGTGGTATGCTCTCCTGGTACTAAACATTCGAAAACTGGTAGTTTTTGAAGCAGTTTTTCGGTGGTTTCCGAGCAAAATTGCTGTACTAGGTGCTACCTCTTCCGTGGTATGCTCTCCTGGTACTAAACATTCGAAAACTGGTAGATTTTGGAGCAGTTTTTCGGTGATTTTCGAGCAAAATTGCTGTACTAGGTGCTACCTCTTCCGTGGTATGCTCTCCTGGTACTAAACATTCAAAAACTGGTAGTTTTTGAAGCAGGTTTTCGGTGGTTTTCGAGCGAAATTGCTGTACTAGGTGCTACCTCTTCCGTGGTATGCTCTCCTGGTTCTAAACATTCAAAAACTGGTAGGTTTTGAAGCAGTTTTTCGGTGATTTTCGAGCAAAATTGCTGTACTAGGTGCTACCTCTTCCGTGGTATGCTCTTCTGGTACTAAACATTCGAAAACTGGTAGTTTATGAAGCAGTTTTTCGGTGGTTTCCGGGCGAAATTGCTGTACTAGGTGCTACCTCTTCCGTGGTATGCTCTCCTGGTACTAAACATTTGAAAACTGGTAGATTTTGGAGCAGTTTTTCGGTGGTTTTCGAGCAAAATTGCTGTACTAGGTGCTACCTCTTCCGTGTTATGCTCTCCTGGTACTAAACATTCGAAAACTGGTAGTTTTTGAAGCAGTTTTTCGGTGGTTTTCGAGCAAAATTGCTGTACTAGGTGCTACCTCTTCCGTGGTATGCTCTCCTGGTACTAAACATTCAAAAACTGGTAGATTTTGGAGCAGTTTTTCGGTGGTTTTCGAGCAAAATTGCTGTACTAGGTGCTACCTCTTCCGTGTTATGCTCTCCTGGTACTAAACATTCGAAAACTGGTAGTTTTTGAAGCAGTTTTTCGGTGGTTTTCGAGCAAAATTGCTGTACTAGGTGCTACCTCTTCCGTGGTATGCTCTCCTGGTACTAAACATTCAAAAACTGGTAGTTTTTGAAGCAGTTTTTCGGTGGTTTTCGAGCAAAATTGCTGTACTAGGTGCTACCTCTTCCGTGGTATGCTCTCCTGGTACTAAACATTCAAAAACTGGTAGTTTTTGAAGCAGGTTTTCGGTGGTTTTCGAGCAAAATTGCGGTGCTAGGTGCTACCTCTTCCGTGGTATGCTCTCCTGGTACTAAACATTCGAAAACTGGTAGATTTTGGAGCAGTTTTTCGGTGATTTTCGAGCAAAATTGCTGTACTAGGTGCTACCTCTTCCGTGGTATGCTCTTCTGGTACTAAACTTTCGAAAACTGGTAGTTTTTGAAGCAGTTTTTCGGTGGTTTTCGAGCAAAATTGCTGTACTAGGTGCTACCTCTTCCGTGGTATGCTCTCCTGGTACTAAACATTCGAAAACTGGTAGTTTTTGAAGCAGTTTTTCGGTGGTTTCCGAGCAAAATTGCTGTACTAGGTGCTACCTCTTCCGTGGTATGCTCTCCTGGTACTAAACATTCGAAAACTGGTAGATTTTGGAGCAGTTTTTCGGTGATTTTCGAGCAAAATTGCTGTACTAGGTGCTACCTCTTCCGTGGTATGCTCTCCTGGTATTAAACATTCGAAAACTGGTAGTTTTGAAGCAGTTTTTCGGTGGTTTTCGAGCGAAATTGCTGTACTAGGTGCTACCTCTTCCGTGGTATGCTCTCCTGGTTCTAAACATTCAAAAACTGGTAGGTTTTGAAGCAGTTTTTCGGTGATTTTCGAGCAAAATTGCTGTACTAGGTGCTACCTCTTCCGTGGTATGCTCTCCTGGTACTAAACATTCGAAAACTGGTAGTTTATGAAGCAGTTTTTCGGTGGTTTCCGGGCGAAATTGCTGTACTAGGTGCTACCTCTTCCGTGGTATGCTCTCCTGGTACTAAACATTCGAAAACTGGTAGATTTTGGAGCAGTTTTTCGGTGGTTTTCGAGCAAAATTGCTGTACTAGGTGCTACCTCTTCCGTGTTATGCTCTCCTGGTACTAAACATTCGAAAACTGGTAGTTTTTGAAGCAGTTTTTCGGTGGTTTTCGAGCAAAATTGCTGTACTAGGTGCTACCTCTTCCGTGGTATGCTCTCCTGGTACTAAACATTCAAAAACTGGTAGTTTTTGAAGCAGTTTTTCGGTGGTTTTCGAGCAAAATTGCTGTACTAGGTGCTACCTCTTCCGTGGTATGCTCTCCTGGTACTAAACATTCAAAAACTGGTAGTTTTTGAAGCAGGTTTTCGGTGGTTTTCGAGCAAAATTGCTGTACTAGGTGCTACCTCTTCCGTGGTATGCTCTCCTGGTACTAAACATTCGAAAACTGGTAGTTTATGAAGCAGTTTTTCGGTGATTTTCGAGCAAAATTGCTGTACTAGGTGCTACCTCTTCCGTGGTATGCTCTCCTGGTACTAAACATTCGAAAACTGGTAGTTTTTGAAGCAGTTTTTCGGTGGTTTTCGAGCAAAATTGCTGTACTAGGTGCTACCTCTTCCGTGGTATGCTCTCCTGGTACTAAACATTCGAAAACTGGTAGTTTTTGAAGCAGTTTTTCGGTGGTTTCCGAGCGAAATTGCTGTACTAGGTGCTACCTCTTCCGTGGTATGCTCTCCTGGTACTAAACATTCGAAAACTGGTAGTTTTTGAAGCAGTTTTTCGGTGGTTTTCGAGCAAAATTGCTGTACTAGGTGCTACCTCTTCCGTGTTATGCTCTCCTGGTACTAAACATTCGAAAACTGGTAGTTTTGAAGCAGGTTTTCGGTGGTTTTCAAGCAAAATTGCTGTACTAGGTGCTACCTCTTCCCTGGTATGCTCTCCTGATACTAAACATTCAAAAACTGGTAGTTTTCGAATCAGTTTTTTTTGGTGGTTTTCGATCAAAATTGCTGTACTAGGTACTACCTCTTCCGTGGTATGCTCTCCTGGTACTAAACATCTGCGAACTGGTAGTTTTAAAGCAGTTTTTCGGTGGTTTTCAAGCAAAATTGCTGTACTAGGTGCTACCTCTTCCGTGGTATGCTCTCCTGGTACTAAACATTCGAAAACTGGTAGTTTTTGAAGCAGTTTTTCGGTGGTTTCCGAGCGAAATTGCTGTACTAGGTGCTACCTCTTCCGAGGTATGCTCTCCTGATACTAAACATTCGAAAACTGGTAGTTTTTGAAGCAGTTTTTCGGTGGTTTTCGAGCAAAATTGCTGTACTAGGTGCTACCTCTTCCGTGGTATGCTCTCCTGGTACTAAACATTCGAAAACTGGTAGTTTTTGAAGCAGTTTTTCGGTGGTTTCCGGGCGAAATTGCTGTACTAGGTGCTACCTCTTCCGTGGTATGCTCTCCTGGTACTAAACATTCGAAAACTGGTAGTTTTTGAAGCAGTTTTTCGGTGGTTTTCGAGCAAAATTGCTGTACTAGGTGCTACCTCTTCCGTGGTATGCTCTCCTGGTACTAAACATTCGAAAACTGGTAGTTTTTGAAGCAGTTTTTCGGTGATTTTCGAGCAAAATTGCCGTGCTAGGTGCTACCTCTTCCGTGGTATGCTCTCCTGGTTCTAAACATTCAAAAACTGGTAGGTTTTGAAGCAGTTTTTCGGTGGTTTTCGAGCAAAATTGCTGTACTAGGTGCTACCTCTTCCGTGGTATGCTCTCCTGGTACTAAACATTCGAAAACTGGTAGTTTTTGAAGCAGTTTTTCGGTGGTTTTCGAGCGAAATTGCTGTACTAGGTGCTACCTCATCCGTGGTATGCTCTCCTGATACTAAACATTCGAAAACTGGTAGTTTATGAAGCAGTTTTTCGGTGGTTTTCGAGCAAAATTGCTGTACTAGGTGCTACCTCTTCCGTGGTATGCTCTCCTGGTACTAAACATTCGAAAACTGGTAGATTTTGGAGCAGTTTTTCGGTGATTTTCGAGCAAAATTGCTGTACTAGGTGCTACCTCTTCCGTGGTATGCTCTCCTGGTACTAAACATTCGAAAACTGGTAGTTTTTGAAGCAGTTTTTCGGTGGTTTTCGAGCAAAATTGCTGTACTAGGTGCTACCTCTTCCGTGGTATGCTCTCCTGGTACTAAACATTCGAAAACTAGTAGTTTATGAAGCAGTTTTTCGGTGGTTTCCGGGCGAAATTGCTGTACTAGGTGCTACCTCTTCCGTGGTATGCTCTCCTGGTACTAAACATTCGAAAACTGGTAGTTTTCGAAGCAGTTTTTCGGTGGTTTTCGAGCAAAATTGCTGTACTAGGTGCTACCTCTTCCGTGTTATGCTCTCCTGGTACTAAACATTCGAAAACTGGTAGTTTTTGAAGCAGTTTTTCGGTGGTTTTCGAGCAAAATTGCTGTACTAGGTGCTACCTCTTCCGTGGTATGCTCTCCTGGTACTAAACATTCAAAAACTGGTAGTTTTTGAAGCAGTTTTTCGGTGGTTTTCGAGCAAAATTGCTGTACTAGGTGCTACCTCTTCCGTGGTATGCTCTCCTGGTACTAAACATTCAAAAACTGGTAGTTTTTGAAGCAGGTTTTTGGTGGTTTTCGAGCAAAATTGCTGGACTAGGTGCTACCTCTTCCGTGGTATGCTCTCCTGGTACTAAACATTCGAAAACTGGTAGATTTTGGAGCAGTTTTTCGGTGATTTTCGAGCAAAATTGCTGTACTAGGTGCTACCTCTTCCGTGGTATGCTCTCCTGGTACTAAACATTCGAAAACTGGTAGTTTGTGAAGCAGTTTTTCGGTGGTTTTCGAGCAAAATTGCTGTACTAGGTGCTACCTCTTCCGTGGTATGCTCTCCTGGTACTAAACATTCAAAAACTGGTGGTTTTTGAAGCAGTTTTTCGGTGGTTTTCGAGCAAAATTGCTGTACTAGGTGCTACCTCTTCCGTGGTATGCTCTCCTGGTACTAAACATTCAAAAACTGGTAGTTTTTGAAGCAGGTTTTCGGTGGTTTTCGAGCAAAATTGCGGTGCTAGGTGCTACCTCTTCCGTGGTATGCTCTCCTGGTACTAAACATTCGAAAACTGGTAGTTTTTGAAGCAGTTTTTCGGTGGTTTTCGAGCAAAATTGCTGTACTAGGTGCTACCTCTTCCGAGGTATGCTCTCCTGGTACTAAACATTCGAAAACTGGTAGTTTTAAAGCAGTTTTTCGGTGATTTTCAAGCAAAATTGCTGTACTAGGTGCTACCTCTTCCGTGGTATGCTCTCCTGGTACTAAACATTCAAAAACTGGTAGTTTTCGAAGCAGTTTTTTTGGTGGTTTTCGATCAAAATTGCTGTACTAGGTACTACCTCTTCCGTGGTATGCTCTCCTGGTACTAAACATTCGAAAACTGGTAGTTTTAAAGCAGTTTTTCGGTGATTTTCAAGCAAAATTGCTGTACTAGGTGCTACCTCTTCCGTGGTATGCTCTCCAGGGACTAAACATTCGAAAACTGGTAGTTTTTGAAGCAGTTTTTCGGTGGTTTTCGAGCGAAATTGCTGTACTAGGTGCTACCTCATCCGTGGTATGCTCTCCTGATACTAAACATTCGAAAACTGGTAGTTTTCAAAGCAGTTTTTCGGTGGTTTTCGAGCAAAATTGCGGTGCTAGGTGCTACCTCTTCCGTGGTATGCTCTCCTGGTACTAAACATTCGAAAACTGGTAGTTTTTGAAGCAGTTTTTCGGTGGTTTTCGAGCAAAATTGCTGTACTAGGTGCTACCTCTTCCGAGGTATGCTCTCCTGATACTAAACATTCGAAAACTGGTAGTTTTTGAAGCAGTTTTTCGGTGGTTTTCGAGCAAAATTGCTGTACTAGGTGCTACCTCTTCCGTGGTATGCTCTCCTGGTACTAAACATTCGAAAACTGGTAGTTTTCGAAGCAGTTTTTCGGTGGTTTTCGAGCGAAATTGCTGTACTAGGTGCTACCTCTTCCGTGGTATGCTCTTCTGGTACTAAACTTTTGAAAACTGGTAGTTTTTGAAGCAGTTTTTCGGTGGGTTTCGAGCAAACTTGCTGTACTAGGTGCTACCTCTTCCGTGTTATGCTCTCCTGGTACTAAACATTCAAAAACTGGTAGTTTTCGAAGCAGTTTTTTTGGTGGTTTTCGATCAAAATTGCTGTACTAGGTACTACCTCTTCCGTGGTATGCTCTCCTGGTACTAAACATTCGAAAACTGGTAGTTTTAAAGCAGTTTTTCGGTAGTTTTCAAGCAAAATTGCTGTACTAGGTGCTACCTCTTCCGTGGTATGCTCTCCAGGGACTAAACATTCGAAAACTGGTAGTTTTTGAAGCAGTTTTTCGGTGGTTTTCGAGCGAAATTGCTGTACTAGGTGCTACCTCATCCGTGGTATGCTCTCCTGATACTAAACATTCGAAAACTGGTAGTTTTCAAAGCAGTTTTTCGGTGGTTTTCGAGCAAAATTGCTGTACTTCGTGCTACCTCTTCCGTGGTATGCTCTCCTGGTACTAAACATTCGAAAACTGGTAGTTTTCAAAGCAGTTTTTCGGTGGTTTTCGAGCGAAATTGCTGTACTAGGTGCTACCTCTTCCGTGGTATGCTCTCCTGGTACTATACTTTTGGAAACTGGTAGTTTTTGAAGCAGTTTTTCGGTGGTTTTCGAGCGAAATTGCTGGACTAGGTGCTACCTCTTCCGTGGTATGCTCTCCTGGTACTAAATATTCGAAAACTGGTAGCTTTTGAAGCAGTTTTTCGGTAGCTTTCGAGCAAAATTGCTGTACTAGGTGCTACCTCTTCCGTGTTATGCTCTCCTGGTACTAAACATTCGAAAACTGGTAGTTTTGAAGCAGTTTTTCAGTGGTTTTCGAGCAAAATTGCTGTACTAGGTACTACCTCTTCCGTGGTATGCTCTCCTGGTACTCAACATTTGAAATCCGGTAGTTTTTGAAGCAGTTTTTCGGTGGTTTTCAAGCAAAATTGCTGTACTTGGTGCTACCTCTTCCGTGGTATGCTCTCCTGGTACTAAACATTTGAAAACTGGTAGTTTTTGAAGCAGTTTTTCGGTGGTTTTCGAGCAAAATTGCTGGACTAGGTGCTACCTCTTCCCTGGTATGCTCTCCTGGTACTAAACATTCGAAAACTGGTAGCTTTTGAAGCAGTTTTTCGGTAGCTTTCGAGCAAAATTGCTGTACTAGGTGCTACCTCTTCCGTGTTATGCTCTCCTGGTACTAAACATTCGAAAACTGGTAGTTTTGAAGCAGTTTTTCGGTGGTTTTCGAGCAAAATTGCTGTACTAGGTACTACCTCTTCCGTGGTATGCTCTCCTGGTACTGAACATTTGAAATCCGGTAGTTTTTGAAGCAGTTTTTCGGTGGTTTTCAAGCAAAATTGCTGTACTAGGTGCTACCTCTTCCGTGTTATGCTCTCCTGGTACTAAACATTCGAAAACTGGTAGGTTTTGAAGCAGTTTTTCGGTGGTTTTCGAGCAAAATTGCTGTACTAGGTACTACCTCTTCCGTGGTATGCTCTCCTGGTACTAAACATTCGAAAACTGGTAGTTTATGAAGCAGTTTTTCGGTGGTTTTCGAGCGAAATTGCTGTACTAGGTGTTACTTCTTCCGTGGTATGCTCTTCTGGTACTAAACATTCAAAAACTGGTAGTTTTTGAAGCAGTTTTTCGGTGGTTTTCGAGCAAAATTGCTGTACTAGGTGCTACCTCTTCCGTGGTATGCTCTTCTGGTACTAAACATTCGAAAACTGGTAGTTTTTGAAGCAGTTTTTCGGTGGTTTTCGAGCGAAATTGCTGTACTAGGTGCTACCTCTTCCGTGGTATGCTCTCCTGGTACTATACTTTTGAAAACTGGTAGTTTTTGAAGCAGTTTTTCGGTGGTTTTCGAGCAAAATTGCTGTACTAGGTGCTACCTCTTCCGTGGTATGCTCTCCTGGTACTAAACATTTGAAAACTGGTAGTTTTCGAATCAGTTTTTTTTGGTGGTTTTCGATCAAAATTGCTGTACTAGGTACTACCTCTTCCGTGGTATGCTCTCCTGGTACTAAACATCTGCGAACTGGCAGTTTTAAAGCAGTTTTTCGGTGGTTTTCAAGCAAAATTGCTGTACTAGGTGCTACCTCTTCCGTGGTATGCTCTCCTGGTACTAAACATTTGAAAACTGGTAGTTTTTGAAGCAGTTTTTCGGTGGTTTTCGAGCAAAATTGCTGGACTAGGTGCTACCTCTTCCCTGGTATGCTCTCCTGGTACTAAATATTCGAAAACTGGTAGCTTTTGAAGCAGTTTTTCGGTAGCTTTCGAGCAAAATTGCTGTACTAGGTGCTACCTCTTCCGTGTTATGCTCTCCTGGTACTAAACATTCGAAAACTGGTAGTTTTGAAGCAGTTTTTCGGTGGTTTTCGAGCAAAATTGCTGTACTAGGTACTACCTCTTCCGTGGTATGCTCTCCTGGTACTCAACATTTGAAATCCGGTAGTTTTTGAAGCAGTTTTTCGGTGGTTTTCAAGCAAAATTGCTGTACTAGGTGCTACCTCTTCCGTGTTATGCTCTCCTGGTACTAAACATTCGAAAACTGGTAGTTTTTGAAGCATTTTTTCGGTGGTTTTCGAGAAAAATTGCTGGACTAGGTGCTACCTCTTCCGTGGTATGCTCTCCTGGTACTAAACATTCGAAAACTGGTAGTTTTTGAAGCAGTTTTTCGGTGGTTTTCGAGCGAAATTGCTGTACTAGGTGTTACTTCTTCCGTGGTATGCTCTCCTGATACTAAACATTCAAAAACTGGTAGTTTTTGAAGCAGTTTTTCGGTGGTTTTCGAGCAAAATTGCTGTACTAGGTGCTACCTCTTCCGTGGTATGCTCTTCTGGTACTAAACATTCGAAAACTGGTAGTTTTTGAAGCAGTTTTTCGGTGGTTTTCGAGCGAAATTGCTGTACTAGGTGCTACCTCTTCCGTGGTATGCTCTCCTGGTACTATACTTTTGAAAACTGGTAGTTTTTGAAGCAGTTTTTCGGTGGTTTTCGAGCAAAATTGCTGTACTAGGTGCTACCTCTTCCGTGGTATGCTCTCCTGGTACTAAACATTTGAAAACTGGTAGTTTTCGAAGCAGTTTTTCGGTGGTTTTCGAGCAAAATTGCGGTGCTAGGTGCTACCTCTTCCGTGGTATGCTCTCCTGGTACTAAACATTCGAAAACTGGTAGTTTTTGAAGCAGTTTTTCGGTGGTTTTCGAGCAAAATTGCTGTACTAGGTGCTACCTCTTCCGTGGTATGCTCTCCTGGTACTAAACATTCGAAAACTGGTAGTTTTTGAAGCAGTTTTTCGGTGGTTTTCGAGCAAAATTGCTGTACTAGGTAATACCTCTTCCGTGGTATGCTCTCCTGGTACTAAACATTCGAAAACTGGTAGTTTTTGAAGCAGTTTTTCGGTGGTTTTCGAGCAAAATTGCTGTACTAGGTGCTACCTCTTCCGTGGTATGCTCTCCTGGTACTAAACATTCGAAAACTGGTAGTTTTCGAAGCAGTTTTTCGGTGGTTTTCGAGCAAAATTGCGGTGCTAGGTGCTACCTCATCCGTGGTATGCTCTCCTGATACTAAACATTCGAAAACTGGTAGTTTATGAAGCAGTTTTTCGGTGGTTTTCGAGCAAAATTGCTGTACTAGGTGCTACCTCTTCCGTGGTATGCTCTCCTGGTACTAAACATTCGAAAACTGGTAGATTTTGGAGCAGTTTTTCGGTGATTTTCGAGCAAAATTGCTGTACTAGGTGCTACCTCTTCCGTGGTATGCTCTCCTGGTACTAAACATTCGAAAACTGGTAGTTTTTGAAGCAGGTTTTCGGTGGTTTTCGAGCAAAATTGCTGTACTAGGTGCTACCTCTTCCGTGGTATGCTCTCCTGGTACTAAACATTCGAAAACTAGTAGTTTATGAAGCAGTTTTTCGGTGGTTTCCGGGCGAAATTGCTGTACTAGGTGCTACCTCTTCCGTGGTATGCTCTCCTGGTACTAAACATTCGAAAACTGGTAGTTTTCGAAGCAGTTTTTCGGTGGTTTTCGAGCAAAATTGCTGTACTAGGTGCTACCTCTTCCGTGTTATGCTCTCCTGGTACTAAACATTCGAAAACTGGTAGTTTTTGAAGCAGTTTTTCGGTGGTTTTCGAGCAAAATTGCTGTACTAGGTGCTACCTCTTCCGTGGTATGCTCTCCTGGTACTAAACATTCAAAAACTGGTAGTTTTTGAAGCAGTTTTTCGGTGGTTTTCGAGCAAAATTGCTGTACTAGGTGCTACCTCTTCCGTGGTATGCTCTCCTGGTACTAAACATTCAAAAACTGGTAGTTTTTGAAGCAGGTTTTCGGTGGTTTTCGAGCAAAATTGCGGTGCTAGGTGCTACCTCTTCCGTGGTATGCTCTCCTGGTACTAAACATTCGAAAACTGGTAGATTTTGGAGCAGTTTTTCGGTGATTTTCGAGCAAAATTGCTGTACTAGGTGCTACCTCTTCCGTGGTATGCTCTCCTGGTACTAAACATTCGAAAACTGGTAGTTTTTGAAGCAGTTTTTCGGTGGTTTTCGAGCAAAATTGCTGTACTAGGTGCTACCTCTTCCGTGGTATGCTCTCCTGGTACTAAACATTCAAAAACTGGTAGTTTTTGAAGCAGTTTTTCGGTGGTTTTCGAGCAAAATTGCTGTACTAGGTGCTACCTCTTCCGTGGTATGCTCTCCTGGTACTAAACATTCAAAAACTGGTAGTTTTTGAAGCAGGTTTTCGGTGGTTTTCGAGCAAAATTGCGGTGCTAGGTGCTACCTCTTCCGTGGTATGCTCTCCTGGTACTAAACATTCGAAAACTGGTAGTTTTTGAAGCAGTTTTTCGGTGGTTTTCGAGCAAAATTGCTGTACTAGGTGCTACCTCTTCCGTGGTATGCTCTCCTGGTACTAAACATTCGAAAACTGGTAGTTTTTGAAGCAGTTTTTCGGTGGTTTTCGAGCGAAATTGCTGTACTAGGTGCTACCTCATCCGTGGTATGCTCTCCTGATACTAAACATTCGAAAACTGGTAGTTTATGAAGCAGTTTTTCGGTGATTTTCGAGCAAAATTGCTGTACTAGGTGCTACCTCTTCCGTGGTATGCTCTCCTGGTACTAAACATTCGAAAACTGGTAGTTTATGAAGCAGTTTTTCGGTGGTTTCCGGGCGAAATTGCTGTACTAGGTGCTACCTCTTCCGTGGTATGCTCTCCTGGTACTAAACATTCGAAAACTGGTAGATTTTGGAGCAGTTTTTCGGTGGTTTTCGAGCAAAATTGCTGTACTAGGTGCTACCTCTTCCGTGTTATGCTCTCCTGGTACTAAACATTCGAAAACTGGTAGTTTTCGAAGCAGTTTTTCGGTGGTTTTCGAGCAAAATTGCTGTACTAGGTGCTACCTCTTCCGTGGTATGCTCTCCTGGTACTAAACATTCAAAAACTGGTAGTTTTTGAAGCAGTTTTTCGGTGGTTTTCGAGCAAAATTGCTGTACTAGGTGCTACCTCTTCCGTGGTATGCTCTCCTGGTACTAAACATTCAAAAACTGGTAGTTTTGAAGCAGGTTTTCGGTGGTTTTCGAGCAAAATTGCTGTACTAGGTGCTACCTCTTCCGTGGTATGCTCTCCTGGTACTAAACATTCGAAAACTGGTAGTTTATGAAGCAGTTTTTCGGTGATTTTCGAGCAAAATTGCTGTACTAGGTGCTACCTCTTCCGTGGTATGCTCTCCTGGTACTAAACATTCGAAAACTGGTAGTTTTTGAAGCAGTTTTTCGGTGGTTTTCGAGCAAAATTGCTGTACTAGGTGCTACCTCTTCCGTGGTATGCTCTCCTGGTACTAAACATTCGAAAACTGGTAGTTTTTGAAGCAGTTTTTCGGTGGTTTCCGAGCGAAATTGCTGTACTAGGTGCTACCTCTTCCGTGGTATGCTCTCCTGGTACTAAACATTCGAAAACTGGTAGTTTTTGAAGCAGTTTTTCGGTGGTTTTCGAGCAAAATTGCTGTACTAGGTGCTACCTCTTCCGTGTTATGCTCTCCTGGTACTAAACATTCGAAAACTGGTAGTTTTGAAGCAGGTTTTCGGTGGTTTTCAAGCAAAATTGCTGTACTAGGTGCTACCTCTTCCCTGGTATGCTCTCCTGATACTAAACATTCAAAAACTGGTAGTTTTCGAATCAGTTTTTTTTGGTGGTTTTCGATCAAAATTGCTGTACTAGGTACTACCTCTTCCGTGGTATGCTCTCCTGGTACTAAACATCTGCGAACTGGTAGTTTTAAAGCAGTTTTTCGGTGGTTTTCAAGCAAAATTGCTGTACTAGGTGCTACCTCTTCCGTGGTATGCTCTCCTGGTACTAAACATTCGAAAACTGGTAGTTTTTGAAGCAGTTTTTCGGTGGTTTCCGAGCGAAATTGCTGTACTAGGTGCTACCTCTTCCGAGGTATGCTCTCCTGATACTAAACATTCGAAAACTGGTAGTTTTTGAAGCAGTTTTTCGGTGGTTTTCGAGCAAAATTGCTGTACTAGGTGCTACCTCTTCCGTGGTATGCTCTCCTGGTACTAAACATTCGAAAACTGGTAGTTTTTGAAGCAGTTTTTCGGTGGTTTCCGGGCGAAATTGCTGTACTAGGTGCTACCTCTTCCGTGGTATGCTCTCCTGGTACTAAACATTCGAAAACTGGTAGTTTTTGAAGCAGTTTTTCGGTGGTTTTCGAGCAAAATTGCTGTACTAGGTGCTACCTCTTCCGTGGTATGCTCTCCTGGTACTAAACATTCGAAAACTGGTAGTTTTTGAAGCAGTTTTTCGGTGATTTTCGAGCAAAATTGCCGTGCTAGGTGCTACCTCTTCCGTGGTATGCTCTCCTGGTTCTAAACATTCAAAAACTGGTAGGTTTTGAAGCAGTTTTTCGGTGGTTTTCGAGCAAAATTGCTGTACTAGGTGCTACCTCTTCCGTGGTATGCTCTCCTGGTACTAAACATTCGAAAACTGGTAGTTTTTGAAGCAGTTTTTCGGTGGTTTTCGAGCGAAATTGCTGTACTAGGTGCTACCTCATCCGTGGTATGCTCTCCTGATACTAAACATTCGAAAACTGGTAGTTTATGAAGCAGTTTTTCGGTGGTTTTCGAGCAAAATTGCTGTACTAGGTGCTACCTCTTCCGTGGTATGCTCTCCTGGTACTAAACATTCGAAAACTGGTAGATTTTGGAGCAGTTTTTCGGTGATTTTCGAGCAAAATTGCTGTACTAGGTGCTACCTCTTCCGTGGTATGCTCTCCTGGTACTAAACATTCGAAAACTGGTAGTTTTTGAAGCAGTTTTTCGGTGGTTTTCGAGCAAAATTGCTGTACTAGGTGCTACCTCTTCCGTGGTATGCTCTCCTGGTACTAAACATTCGAAACCTAGTAGTTTATGAAGCAGTTTTTCGGTGGTTTCCGGGCGAAATTGCTGTACTAGGTGCTACCTCTTCCGTGGTATGCTCTCCTGGTACTAAACATTCGAAAACTGGTAGTTTTCGAAGCAGTTTTTCGGTGGTTTTCGAGCAAAATTGCTGTACTAGGTGCTACCTCTTCCGTGTTATGCTCTCCTGGTACTAAACATTCGAAAACTGGTAGTTTTTGAAGCAGTTTTTCGGTGGTTTTCGAGCAAAATTGCTGTACTAGGTGCTACCTCTTCCGTGGTATGCTCTCCTGGTACTAAACATTCAAAAACTGGTAGTTTTTGAAGCAGTTTTTCGGTGGTTTTCGAGCAAAATTGCTGTACTAGGTGCTACCTCTTCCGTGGTATGCTCTCCTGGTACTAAACATTCAAAAACTGGTAGTTTTTGAAGCAGGTTTTCGGTGGTTTTCGAGCAAAATTGCTGGACTAGGTGCTACCTCTTCCGTGGTATGCTCTCCTGGTACTAAACATTCGAAAACTGGTAGATTTTGGAGCAGTTTTTCGGTGATTTTCGAGCAAAATTGCTGTACTAGGTGCTACCTCTTCCGTGGTATGCTCTCCTGGTACTAAACATTCGAAAACTGGTAGTTTTTGAAGCAGTTTTTCGGTGGTTTTCGAGCAAAATTGCTGTACTAGGTGCTACCTCTTCCGTGGTATGCTCTCCTGGTACTAAACATTCAAAAACTGGTAGTTTTTGAAGCAGTTTTTCGGTGGTTTTCGAGCAAAATTGCTGTACTAGGTGCTACCTCTTCCGTGGTATGCTCTCCTGGTACTAAACATTCAAAAACTGGTAGTTTTTGAAGCAGGTTTTCGGTGGTTTTCGAGCAAAATTGCGGTGCTAGGTGCTACCTCTTCCGTGGTATGCTCTCCTGGTACTAAACATTCGAAAACTGGTAGTTTTTGAAGCAGTTTTTCGGTGGTTTTCGAGCAAAATTGCTGTACTAGGTGCTACCTCTTCCGAGGTATGCTCTCCTGATACTAAACATTCGAAAACTGGTAGTTTTTGAAGCAGTTTTTCGGTGGTTTTCGAGCAAAATTGCTGTACTAGGTGCTACCTCTTCCGTGGTATGCTCTCCTGGTACTAAACATTCGAAAACTGGTAGTTTTCGAAGCAGTTTTTCGGTGGTTTTCGAGCGAAATTGCTGTACTAGGTGCTACCTCTTCCGTGGTATGCTCTCCTGGTACTAAACATTCAAAAACTGGTAGTTTTCGAAGCAGTTTTTTTGGTGGTTTTCGATCAAAATTGCTGTACTAGGTACTACCTCTTCCGTGGTATGCTCTCCTGGTACTAAACATTCGAAAACTGGTAGTTTTAAAGCAGTTTTTCGGTGATTTTCAAGCAAAATTGCTGTACTAGGTGCTACCTCTTCCGTGGTATGCTCTCCAGGGACTAAACATTCGAAAACTGGTAGTTTTTGAAGCAGTTTTTCGGTGGTTTTCGAGCGAAATTGCTGTACTAGGTGCTACCTCATCCGTGGTATGCTCTCCTGATACTAAACATTCGAAAACTGGTAGTTTTCAAAGCAGTTTTTCGGTGGTTTTCGAGCAAAATTGCGGTGCTAGGTGCTACCTCTTCCGTGGTATGCTCTCCTGGTACTAAACATTCGAAAACTGGTAGTTTTTGAAGCAGTTTTTCGGTGGTTTTCGAGCAAAATTGCTGTACTAGGTGCTACCTCTTCCGAGGTATGCTCTTCTGATACTAAACATTCGAAAACTGGTAGTTTTTGAAGCAGTTTTTCGGTGGTTTTCGAGCAAAATTGCTGTACTAGGTGCTACCTCATCCGTGGTATGCTCTCCTGGTACTAAACATTCGAAAACTGGTAGTTTTCGAAGCAGTTTTTCGGTGGTTTTCGAGCGAAATTGCTGTACTAGGTGCTACCTCTTCCGTGGTATGCTCTCCTGGTACTAAACTTTTGAAAACTGGTAGTTTTTGAAGCAGTTTTTCGGTGGGTTTCGAGCAAACTTGCTGTACTAGGTGCTACCTCTTCCGTGTTATGCTCTCCTGGTACTAAACATTCAAAAACTGGTAGTTTTCGAAGCAGTTTTTTTTGGTGGTTTTCGATCAAAATTGCTGTACTAGGTACTACCTCTTCCGTGGTATGCTCTCCTGGTACTAAACATTCGAAAACTGGTAGTTTTAAAGCAGTTTTTCGGTAGTTTTCAAGCAAAATTGCTGTACTAGGTGCTACCTCTTCCGTGGTATGCTCTCCAGGGACTAAACATTCGAAAACTGGTAGTTTTTGAAGCAGTTTTTCGGTGGTTTTCGAGCGAAATTGCTGTACTAGGTGCTACCTCATCCGTGGTATGCTCTCCTGATACTAAACATTCGAAAACTGGTAGTTTTCAAAGCAGTTTTTCGGTGGTTTTCGAGCAAAATTGCTGTACTTGGTGCTACCTCTTCCGTGGTATGCTCTCCTGGTACTAAACATTCGAAAACTGGTAGTTTTCAAAGCAGTTTTTCGGTGGTTTTCGAGCGAAATTGCTGTACTAGGTGCTACCTCTTCCGTGGTATGCTCTCCTGGTACTATACTTTTGGAAACTGGTAGTTTTTGAAGCAGTTTTTCGGTGGTTTTCGAGCAAAATTGCTGGACTAGGTGCTACCTCTTCCGTGGTATGCTCTCCTGGTACTAAATATTCGAAAACTGGTAGCTTTTGAAGCAGTTTTTCGGTGGTTTTCGAGCAAAATTGCTGTACTAGGTGCTACCTCTTCCGTGTTATGCTCTCCTGGTACTAAACATTCGAAAACTGGTAGTTTTGAAGCAGTTTTTCAGTGGTTTTCGAGCAAAATTGCTGTACTAGGTACTACCTCTTCCGTGGTATGCTCTCCTGGTACTCAACATTTGAAATCCGGTAGTTTTTGAAGCAGTTTTTCGGTGGTTTTCAAGCAAAATTGCTGTACTTGGTGCTACCTCTTCCGTGGTATGCTCTCCTGGTACTAAACATTTGAAAACTGGTAGTTTTTGAAGCAGTTTTTCGGTGGTTTTCGAGCAAAATTGCTGGACTAGGTGCTACCTCTTCCCTGGTATGCTCTCCTGGTACTAAATATTCGAAAACTGGTAGCTTTTGAAGCAGTTTTTCGGTGGTTTTCGATCAAAATTGCTGTACTAGGTGCTACCTCTTCCGTGTTATGCTCTCCTGGTACTAAACATTCGAAAACTGGTAGTTTTGAAGCAGTTTTTCGGTGGTTTTCGAGCAAAATTGCTGTACTAGGTACTACCTCTTCCGTGGTATGCTCTCCTGGTACTGAACATTTGAAATCCGGTAGTTTTTGAAGCTGTTTTTCGGTGGTTTTCAAGCAAAATTGCTGTACTAGGTGCTACCTCTTCCGTGTTATGCTCTCCTGGTACTAAACATTCGAAAACTGGTAGGTTTTGAAGCAGTTTTTCGGTGGTTTTCGAGAAAAATTGCTGGACTAGGTGCTACCTCTTCCGTGGTATGCTCTCCTGGTACTAAACATTCGAAAACTGGTAGTTTATGAAGCAGTTTTTCGGTGGTTTTCGAGCGAAATTGCTGTACTAGGTGTTACTTCTTCCGTGGTATGCTCTTCTGGTACTAAACATTCAAAAACTGGTAGTTTTTGAAGCAGTTTTTCGGTGGTTTTCGAGCAAAATTGCTGTACTAGGTGCTACCTCTTCCGTGGTATGCTCTTCTGGTACTAAACATTCGAAAACTGGTAGTTTTTGAAGCAGTTTTTCGGTGGTTTTCGAGCGAAATTGCTGTACTAGGTGCTACCTCTTCCGTGGTATGCTCTCCTGGTACTATACTTTTGAAAACTGGTAGTTTTTGAAGCAGTTTTTCGGTGGTTTTCGAGCAAAATTGCTGTACTAGGTGCTACCTCTTCCGTGGTATGCTCTCCTGGTACTAAACATTTGAAAACTGGTAGTTTTCGAATCAGTTTTTTTTGGTGGTTTTCGATCAAAATTGCTGTACTAGGTACTACCTCTTCCGTGGTATGCTCTCCTGGTACTAAACATCTGCGAACTGGCAGTTTTAAAGCAGTTTTTCGGTGGTTTTCAAGCAAAATTGCTGTAATTGGTGCTACCTCTTCCGTGGTATGCTCTCCTGGTACTAAACATTTGAAAACTGGTAGTTTTTGAAGCAGTTTTTCGGTGGTTTTCGAGCAAAATTGCTGTACTAGGTGCTACCTCTTCCGTGGTATGCTCTCCTGGTACTAAACATTCAAAAACTGGTAGTTTTTGAAGCAGGTTTTCGGTGGTTTTCGAGCAAAATTGCGGTGCTAGGTGCTACCTCTTCCGTGGTATGCTCTCCTGGTACTCAACATTTGAAATCCGGTAGTTTTTGAAGCAGTTTTTCGGTGGTTTTCAAGCAAAATTGCTGTACTAGGTGCTACCTCTTCCGTGTTATGCTCTCCTGGTACTAAACATTCGAAAACTGGTAGTTTTTGAAGCATTTTTTCGGTGGTTTTCGAGAAAAATTGCTGGACTAGGTGCTACCTCTTCCCTGGTATGCTCTCCTGGTACTAAATATTCGAAAACTGGTAGCTTTTGAAGCAGTTTTTCGGTAGCTTTCGAGCAAAATTGCTGTACTAGGTGCTACCTCTTCCGTGTTATGCTCTCCTGGTACTAAACATTCGAAAACTGGTAGTTTTGAAGCAGTTTTTCGGTGGTTTTCGAGCAAAATTGCTGTACTAGGTACTACCTCTTCCGTGGTATGCTCTCCTGGTACTCAACATTTGAAATCCGGTAGTTTTTGAAGCAGTTTTTCGGTGGTTTTCAAGCAAAATTGCTGTACTAGGTGCTACCTCTTCCGTGTTATGCTCTCCTGGTACTAAACATTCGAAAACTGGTAGTTTTTGAAGCATTTTTTCGGTGGTTTTCGAGAAAAATTGCTGGACTAGGTGCTACCTCTTCCGTGGTATGCTCTCCTGGTACTAAACATTCGAAAACTGGTAGTTTTTGAAGCAGTTTTTCGGTGGTTTTCGAGCGAAATTGCTGTACTAGGTGTTACTTCTTCCGTGGTATGCTCTCCTGATACTAAACATTCAAAAACTGGTAGTTTTTGAAGCAGTTTTTCGGTGGTTTTCGAGCAAAATTGCTGTACTAGGTGCTACCTCTTCCGTGGTATGCTCTTCTGGTACTAAACATTCGAAAACTGGTAGTTTTTGAAGCAGTTTTTCGGTGGTTTTCGAGCGAAATTGCTGTACTAGGTGCTACCTCTTCCGTGGTATGCTCTCCTGGTACTATACTTTTGAAAACTGGTAGTTTTTGAAGCAGTTTTTCGGTGGTTTTCGAGCAAAATTGCTGTACTAGGTGCTACCTCTTCCGTGGTATGCTCTCCTGGTACTAAACATTTGAAAACTGGTAGTTTTCGAAGCAGTTTTTCGGTGGTTTTCGAGCAAAATTGCGGTGCTAGGTGCTACCTCTTCCGTGGTATGCTCTCCTGGTACTAAACATTCGAAAACTGGTAGTTTTTGAAGCAGTTTTTCGGTGGTTTTCGAGCAAAATTGCTGTACTAGGTGCTACCTCTTCCGTGGTATGCTCTCCTGGTACTAAACATTCGAAAACTGGTAGTTTTTGAAGCAGTTTTTCGGTGGTTTTCGAGCAAAATTGCTGTACTAGGTGCTACCTCTTCCGTGGTATGCTCTCCTGGTACTAAACATTCGAAAACTGGTAGTTTTTGAATCAGTTTTTCGGTGGTTTTCGAGCAAAATTGCTGTACTAGGTGCTACCTCTTCCGTGGTATGCTCTCCTGGTACTAAACATTCGAAAACTGGTAGTTTTCGAAGCAGTTTTTCGGTGGTTTTCGAGCAAAATTGCGGTGCTAGGTGCTACCTCTTCCGTGGTATGCTCTCCTGGTACTAAACATTCGAAAACTGGTAGTTTTTGAAGCAGTTTTTCGGTGGTTTTCGAGCAAAATTGCTGTGCTAGGTGCTACCTCTTCCGTGGTATGCTCTCCTGGTACTAAACATTCGAAAACTGGTAGTTTTTGAAGCAGTTTTTTGGTGGTTTTCGAGCAAAATTGCTGTACTAGGTGCTACCTCTTCCGTGGTATGCTCTCCTGGTACTAAACATTCGAAAACTGGTAGTTTTTGAAGCAGTTTTTCGGTGGTTTTCGAGCAAAATTGCTGTACTAGGTGCTACCTCTTCCGTGGTATGCTCTTCTGGTACTAAACATTCGAAAACTGGTAGTTTTTGAAGCAGTTTTTCGGTGGTTTTCGAGCAAAATTGCTGTACTAGGTGCTACCTGTTCCGAGGTATGCTCTCCTGGTACTAAACATTCGAAAACTGGTAGTTTTTGAAGTAGTTTTTCGGTGGTTTTCGAGCGAAATTGCTGTACTAGGTGCTACCTCTTCCGTGGTATGCTCTCCTGGTACTAAACATTCGAAAACTGGTAGTTTTTGAAGCAGGTTTTCGGTGGTTTTCGAGCAAAATTGCTGTACTAGGTGCTACCTCTTCCGTGGTATGCTCTCCTGATACTAAACATTCGAAAACTGGTAGTTTTTGAAGCAGTTTTTCGGTGGTTTTCGATCAAAATTGCTGTACTAGGTGCTACCTCTTCCGTGGTATGCTCTCCTGGTACTAAACATTCGAAAACTGGTAGTTTTCGAAGCAGTTTTTCGGTGGTTTTCGAGCGAAATTGCTGTACTAGGTGCTACCTCTTCCGTGGTATGCTCTCCTGGTACTAAACATTCGAAAACTGGTAGTTTTTGAAGCAGTTTTTCGGTGGTTTCCGAGCGAAATTGCTGTACTAGGTGCTACCTCATCCGTGGTATGCTCTCCTGGTACTTTACATTCGAAAACTGGTAGTTTTCGAAGCAGTTTTTCGGTGGTTTTCGAGCAAAATTGCTGTACTAGGTGCTACCTCTTCCGTGGTATGCTCTCCTGGTACTAAACATTCGAAACCTGGTAGTTTTTGAATCAGTTTTTCGGTGGTTTTCGAGCAAAATTGCTGTACTAGGTGCTACCTCTTCCGTGGTATGCTCTCCTGGTACTAAACATTCGAAAACTGGTAGTTTTTGAAGCAGTTTTTCGGTGGTTTTCGAGCAAAATTGCTGTACTAGGTGCTACCTCTTCCGTGGTATGCTCTCCTGGTACTAAACATTCGAAAACTGGTAGTTTTTGAATCAGTTTTTCGGTGGTTTTCGAGCGAAATTGCTGTACTAGGTGCTACCTCTTCCGTGGTATGCTCTCCTGGTACTAAACATTCGAAAACTGGTAGTTTTTGAAGCAGTTTTTCGGTGGTTTCCGAGCGAAATTGCTGTACTAGGTGCTACCTCTTCCGTGGTATGCTCTCCTGGTACTTTACATTCGAAAACTGGTAGTTTTCGAAGCAGTTTTTCGGTGGTTTTCGAGCAAAATTGCTGTACTAGGTGCTACCTCTTCCGTGGTATGCTCTCCTGGTACTAAACATTCAAAAACTGGTAGTTTTCGAAGCAGTTTTTCGGTGGTTTTCTGGTAGTTTTTGAAGCAGTTTTTAGGTGGTTTTCGAGCGAAATTGCTGTACTAGGTGCTACCTCTTCCGTGGTATGCTCTCCTGGTACTAAACATTCGAAAACTGGTAGTTTTTGGAGCAGTTTTTCGGTGGTTTTCGAGCGAAATTGCTGTACTAGGTGCTACCTCTTCCGTGGTATGCTCTTCTGGTACTAAACTTTCGAAAACTGGTAGTTTTTGAAGCAGTTTTTCGGTGGTTTTCGAGCAAAATTGCTGTACTAGGTGCTACCTCTTCCGTGGTATGCTCTTCTGGTACTAAACATTCGAAAACTGGTAGTTGTCGAAGCTGTTTTTCAGTGGTTTTCGAGCAAAATTGCTGTACTAGGTGCTACCTCTTCCGTGGTATGCTCTCCTGGTACTAAACATTCGAAAACTGGTAGTTTTTGAAGCAGTTTTTCGGTGGTTTCCGAGCAAAATTGCTGTACTAGGTGCTACCTCTTCCGTGGTATGCTCTCCTGGTACTAAACATTCGAAAACTGGTAGTTTTTGAAGCAGTTTTTCGGTGGTTTTCGAGCAAAATTGCTGTACTAGGTGCTACCTCTTCCGTGGTATGCTCTCCTGGTACTAAACATTCGAAAACTGGTAGTTTTGAAGCAGTTTTTCGGTGGTTTTCAAGCAAAATTGCTGTACTAGGTGCTACCTCTTCCGTGGTATGCTCTCCTGGTACTCAACATTTGAAATCCGGTAGTTTTTGAAGCAGTTTTTCGGTGGTTTTCAAGCAAAATTGCTGTACTAGGTGCTACCTCTTCCCTGGTATGCTCTCCTGATACTAAACATTCAAAAACTGGTAGTTTTCGAATCAGTTTTTTTTGGTGGTTTTCGATCAAAATTGCTGTACTAGGTACTACCTCTTCCGTGGTATGCTCTCCTGGTACTAAACATCTGCGAACTGGTAGTTTTAAAGCAGTTTTTCGGTGGTTTTCAAGCAAAATTGCTGTACTTGGTGCTACCTCTTCCGTGGTATGCTCTCCTGGTACTAAACATTTGAAAACTGGTAGTTTTGAAGCAGTTTTTCGGTGGTTTTCAAGCAAAATTGCTGTACTAGGTGCTACCTCTTCCGTGGTATGCTCTCCTGGTACTCAACATTTGAAATCCGGTAGTTTTTGAAGCAGTTTTTCGGTGGTTTTCAAGCAAAATTGCTGTACTAGGTGCTACCTCTTCCGTGTTATGCTCTCCTGGTACTAAACATTCGAAAACTGGTAGTTTTTGAAGCAGTTTTTCGGTGGTTTTCGAGCAAAATTGCTGTACTAGGTGCTACCTCTTCCGTGGTATGCTCTCCTGGTACTCAACATTTGAAATCCGGTAGTTTTTGAAGCAGTTTTTCGGTGGTTTTCAAGCAAAATTGCTGTACTAGATGCTACCTCTTCCCTGGTATGCTCTCCTGATACTAAACATTCAAAAACTGGTAGTTTTCGAATCAGTTTTTTTTGGTGGTTTTCGATCAAAATTGCTGTACTAGGTACTACCTCTTCCGTGGTATGCTCTCCTGGTACTAAACATCTGCGAACTGGTAGTTTTAAAGCAGTTTTTCGGTGGTTTTCGAGCAAAATTGCTGTACTTGGTGCTACCTCTTCCGTGGTATGCTCTCCTGATACTAAACATTCAAAAACTGGTAGTTTTTGGAGCAGTTTTTCGGTGGTTTTCGAGCAAAATTGCTGTACTAGGTGCTACCTCTTCCGTGGTATGCTCTCCTGGTACTAAACATTCAAAAACTGGTAGTTTTCGAAGCAGTTTTTCGGTGGTTTTCTGGTAGTTTTTGAAGCAGTTTTTCGGTGGTTTTCGAGCGAAATTGCTGTACTAGGTGCTACCTCTTCCGTGGTATGCTCTCCTGGTACTAAACATTCGAAAACTGGTAGTTTTGAAGCAGTTTTTCAGTGGTTTTCGAGCAAAATTGCTGTACTAGGTGCTACCTCTTCCGTGGTATGCTCTCCTGGTACTAAACATTCGAAAACTGGTAGTTTTTGAAGCAGTTTTTCGGTGGTTTCCGAGCAAAATTGCTGTACTAGGTGCTACCTCTTCCGTGGTATGCTCTCCTGGTACTAAACATTCGAAAACTGGTAGTTTTTGAAGCAGTTTTTCGGTGGTTTTCGAGCAAAATTGCTGTACTAGGTGCTACCTCTTCCGTGGTATGCTCTCCTGGTACTAAACATTCGAAAACTGGTAGTTTTTGAAGCAGTTTTTCGGTGGTTTTCGAGCGAAATTGCTGTACTAGGTGCTACCTCTTCCGTGGTATGCTCTCCTGGTACTTTACATTCGAAAACTGGTAGTTTTGAAGCAGTTTTTGGGTGGTTTTCGAGCAAAATTGCTGTACTAGGTACTACCTCTTCCGTGGTATGCTCTCCTGGTACTCAAAATTTGAAATCCGGTAGTTTTTGAAGCAGTTTTTCGGTGGTTTTCGAGCAAAATTGCTGTACTAGGTGCTACCTCTTCCGAGGTATGCTCTCCTGGTACTAAACATTCGAAAACTGGTAGTTTTTGAAGCAGTTTTTCGGTGGTTTTCGAGCAAAATTGCTGTACTAGGTGCTACCTCTTCCATGGTATGCTCTCCTGGTACTAAACATTCGAAAACTGGTAGTTTTTGAAGCAGTTTTTCGGTGGTTTTCGAGCAAAATTGCTGTACTAGGTGCTACCTCTTCCATGGTATGCTCTCCTGGTACTAAACATTCGAAAACTGGTAGTTTTTGAAGCAGTTTTTCGGTGGTTTTCGAGCAAAATTGCGGTGCTAGGTGCTACCTCTTCCGTGGTATGCTTTCCTGGTACTAAACATTCGAAAACTGGTAGTTTTTGAAGCAGTTTTTCGGTGGTTTTCGAGTAAAATTGCTGTACTAGGTGCTACCTCTTCCGTGTTATGCTCTCCTGGTACTAAACATTCGAAAACTGGTAGTTTTTGAAGCATTTTTTCGGTGGTTTTCGAGAAAAATTGCTGGACTAGGTGCTACCTCTTCCGTGGTATGCTCTCCTGGTACTAAACATTCGAAAACTGGTAGTTTTTGAAGCAGTTTTTCGGTGGTTTTCGAGCAAAATTGCTGTACTAGGTGCTACCTCTTCCGTGGTATGCTCTCCTGGTACTAAACATTCGAAAACTGGTAGTTTTTGAAGCAGTTTTTCGGTGGTTTTCGAGCAAAATTGCTGTACTAGGTGCTACCTCTTCCGTGGTATGCTCTCCTGGTACTAAACATTCGAAAACTGGTAGTTTTTGAAGCAGTTTTTCGGTGGTTTTCGAGCAAAATTGCTGTACTAGGTGCTACCTCTTCCATGGTATGCTCTCCTGGTACTAAACATTCGAAAACTGGTAGTTTTTGAAGCAGTTTTTCGGTGGTTTTCGAGCAAAATTGCTGTACTAGGTGCTACCTCTTCCGTGGTATGCTCTCCTGGTACTAAACATTCGAAAACTGGTAGTTTTTGATGCAGTTTTTCGGTGGTTTTCGAGCAAAATTGCGGTGCTAGGTGCTACCTCTTCCGTGGTATGCTCTCCTGGTACTAAACATTCGAAAACTGGTAGTTTTTGAAGCAGTTTTTCGGTGGTTTTCGAGCAAAATTGCTGTACTAGGTGCTACCTCTTCCGTGGTATGCTCTCCTGGTATTAAACATTCGAAAACTGGTAGTTTTTGAAGCAGTTTTTCGGTGGTTTTCGAGCAAAATTGCTGTACTAGGTGCTACCTCTTCCGTGGTATGCTCTTCTGGTACTAAACATTCGAAAACTGGTAGTTTTTGATGCAGTTTTTCGGTGGTTTTCGAGCAAAATTGCTGTACTAGGTGCTACCTCTTCCGTGGTATGCTCTTCTGGTACTAAACATTCGAAAACTGGTAGTTTTTGAAGCAGTTTGTCGGTGGTTTTCGAGCGAAATTGCTGTACTAGGTGCTACCTCTTCCGTGGTATGCTCTCCTGGTACTAAACATTCGAAAACTGGTAGTTTTTGAAGCAGGTTTTCGGTGGTTTCCGAGCGAAATTGCTGGACTAGGTGCTACCTCTTCCGTGGTATGCTCTCCTGGTACTAAACATTCGAAAACTGGTAGTTTTCGAAGCAGTTTTTCGGTGGTTTTCGAGCAAAATTGCTGTACTAGGTGCTACCTCTTCCGTGGTATGCTCTCCTGATACTAAACATTCGAAAACTGGTAGTTTTTGATGCAGTTTTTCGGTGGTTTTCGAGCGAAATTGCTGTACTAGGTGCTACCTCTTCCGTGGTATGCTCTCCTGGTACTAAACATTCGAAAACTGGTAGTTTTTGAAGCAGTTTTTCGGTGGTTTTCGAGCGAAATTGCTGGAGTAGGTGCTACCTCTTCCGTGGTATGCTCTCCTGGTACTTTACATTCGAAAACTGGTAGTTTTCGAAGCAGTTTTTCGGTGATTTTCAAGCAAAATTGCCGTGCTAGGTGCTACCTCTTCCGTGGTATGCTCTCCTGGTTCTAAACATTCGAAAACTGGTAGGTTTTGAAGCAGTTTTTCGGTGATTTTCGAGCAAAATTGCTGTACTAGGTGCTACCTCTTCCATAGTATGCTCTCCTGGTACTCAACATTTGAAATCCGGTAGTTTTTGGAACAGTTTTTCGGTGGTTTTCGAGCAAAATTGCTGTACTAGGTGCTACCTCTTCCGTGGTATGCTCTCCTGGTACTAAACATTCAAAAACTGGTAGTTTTCGATGCAGTTTTTCGGTGGTTTTCTGGTAGTTTTTGAAGCAGTTTTTCGGTGGTTTTCGAGCAAAATTGCTGTACTAGGTGCTACCTCTTCCGTGGTATGCTCTCCTGGTACTAAACATTCGAAAACTGGTAGTTTTTGATGCAGTTTTTCGGTGGTTTTCGAGCAAAATTGCGGTGCTAGGTGCTACCTCTTCCGTGGTATGCTCTCCTGGTACTAAACATTCGAAAACTGGTAGTTTTTGAAGCAGTTTTTCGGTGGTTTTCGAGCAAAATTGCTGTACTAGGTGCTACCTCTTCCGTGGTATGCTCTCCTGGTACTAAACATTCGAAAACTGGTAGTTTTTGAAGCAGTTTTTCGGTGGTTTTCGAGCAAAATTGCTGTACTAGGTGCTACCTCTTCCGTGGTATGCTCTTCTGGTACTAAACATTCGAAAACTGGTAGTTTTTGATGCAGTTTTTCGGTGGTTTTCGAGCAAAATTGCTGTACTAGGTGCTACCTCTTCCGTGGTATGCTCTTCTGGTACTAAACATTCGAAAACTGGTAGTTTTTGAAGCAGTTTGTCGGTGGTTTTCGAGCGAAATTGCTGTACTAGGTGCTACCTCTTCCGTGGTATGCTCTCCTGGTACTAAACATTCGAAAACTGGTAGTTTTTGAAGCAGGTTTTCGGTGGTTTCCGAGCGAAATTGCTGGACTAGGTGCTACCTCTTCCGTGGTATGCTCTCCTGGTACTAAACATTCGAAAACTGGTAGTTTTCGAAGCAGTTTTTCGGTGGTTTTCGAGCAAAATTGCTGTACTAGGTGCTACCTCTTCCGTGGTATGCTCTCCTGATACTAAACATTCGAAAACTGGTAGTTTTTGATGCAGTTTTTCGGTGGTTTTCGAGCAAAATTGCTGTACTAGGTGCTACCTTTTC